>NC_069500.1:506366376-506606376 GCF_027579735.1 Bombina bombina
CAGGACATCGGAGGAGCTCTTCTGGATCGATCGGTGAACCTGGTATGGTGAAGATAAGGTAGGAAGATCTTCAGGGGCTTAGTGTTAGGTTTATTTAAGGGGGGTTTGGGTTAGATTAGGGGTATGTGGGTGGTGGGTTGTAATGTTGGGGGGGTATTGTATGTGTTTTTTTTACAGGCAAAAGAGCTGAATTCTTTGGTGCATGCCCCGCAAAGGGCCCTGTTCAGGGCTGGTAAGCTAAAAGAGCTTTGAACTTTAGTAATTTAGAATAGGGTAGGGCATTTTTTTATTTTGGGGGTCTTTGTTATTTTATTAGGGGGTTTAGAGTAGGTGTAATTAGTTTAAAATTGTTGTAATATTTTTCTGATGTTTGTAAATATTTCTTTATTTTTTGTAACTTAGTTCTTTTTTATTTTTTGTACTTTAGTTAGTTTATTTCATTGTATTTATTTGTAGATATTGTATTTAATTAATGTATTGATAGTGTAGTGTTAGGTTTAATTGTAGGTAATTGTAGGTAGTTTATTTAATTTATTTATTGATAGTGTAGTGTTAGGTTTAATTGTAACTTAGGTTAGGATTTATTTTACAGGTAATTTTGTAATTATTTTAACTATTTTAGCTATTGTACCTGGTTAAAATAAATACAAAGTTACCTGTAAAATAAATATAAATCCTAAAATAGCTATAATATAAATATAATTTATATTGTAGCTATATTAGGATTTATTTTACAGGTAAGTATTTAGCTTTAAATAGGAACAATTTATTTAATAAGAGTTAATTTATTTCGTTAGATTTAAATTATATTTAATTTAGGGGGGTGTTAGTGTTAGGGTTAGACTTAGCTTTAGGGGTTAATAAATTTATTAGAATAGCGGTGAGCTCCAGTCGGCAGATTAGGGGTTAATGTTTGAAGTTAGGTGTCGGCGATGTTAGGGAGGGCAGATTAGGGGTTAATACTATTTATTATAGGGTTAGTGAGGCGGATTAGGGGTTAATAACTTTATTATAATAGCGGTGCGGTCCGTTCGGCAGATTAGGGGTTAATAAGTGTAGGCAGGTGGAGGCGACGTTGTGGGGTCCAGATTAGGGGTTAATAAATATAATATAGGGGTCGGCGGTGTTAGGGACAGCAGATTAGGGGTACATATCGATAATGTAAGTAGCGGCGGTTTACGGAGCGGCAGATTAGGGGTTAATAATAATATGCAGGGGTCAGCGATAGCGGGGGCGGCAGATTAGGGGTTAATAAGTGTAAGGTTAGGGGTGTTTAGACTCGGGGTACATGTTAGAGTGTTAGGTTCAGACGTAGGAAGTGTTTCCCCATAGCAAACAATGGGGCTGCGTTAGGAGCTGAACGCGGCTTTTTTGCAGGTGTTAGTTTTTTTTTTCACCTCAAACAGCCCCATTGTTTTCTATGGGGGAATCGTGCACAAGCACGTTTTTGAAGCTGGCCGCTTCCGTAAGCAACTCTGGTATCGAGAGTTGCAGTGGCATTAAATATGCTCTAAGTTCCTTTTTTGGAGCCTAACGCAGCCATTCTGTGGACTCTCAATACCAGAGTTATTTAAAAGGTGCGGCCAGAAAAAAGCCAGCGTTAGCTACGCGGGTCGTTACCGACAAAACTCTAAATCTAGCCATTAGTTTCTAGATATATGTCTCCATGAAATAAATGTTGATAATTTACAGAGGAATAACATATTTGATTGACCCTTTTGAAAAATTATGGGGTTTTGAATGACATCAAATGTTTGTATGCAACTAAGTCAAAAACATTGAAAAACAACCAATAAAAAATAAGATGGGCCTGTTTTAAGAAAACTGTAAATATCATCAAATAAATATATAAAATAAATGTAATATATTTACTGAATAGAATAAAATACATATGATTAGCTCATAAAAACATTTCAAAATAACTTTTCTTCAAGACATGCGTCATTTAAGTATACATTTTTTTAAGTACAATACACAATACTTACATGCTCGAATGAGCGCACGGAAATCATGATACCGTTCAGGCTCGCATCTATGGAGGTTTGAGAACCTCCGTAGACAACTGCGCCTGTGTAACAATCAGCAAACCTTTTGACTGGAATTACCAGAATTGTATGTGAGAAATTGAGGTTGTGTTACAAAGTAGAAGTTGCCAGCACACTATTATCTTTTAGTGGACTGTATGACACTTGTGATTGATATTGCCAACAAACTAATACCCAATAACTGGAGGGTCTATTAGTGGGAGTTAGGATTGGCAGGTTCTGATGAATTAGTATAAGCAGGGTAAAACAGTACTGCAGAGGTTAATTAAACATGAGGATGCAGGTTAGTAGTGAGAAATCACGGATAAATGCAGATGGTCTTACTAAAGCAGCTTCCGTAATTAACATGTAACAAATCACTTTATGACACTCGCACATGCAGCATGTATAGGCAATGTTTTCAAAGAGCAGCACAATGTCTCTCATACAAGGTATACGGCACCTGTCTAGTAGTGGCGGAGGTTCCCCTGTATGCGGGCAGCAGCTGGTGCGAGTGCGGAGAGATCTACACACAGAGATTTGGCCCCTGTGATCCTAGTGCACAGTGTGCACGCACCGGTCTTACGCTTCTGTAGGAGAAACTCACAAGCAATCCGATGAAGGGGGTGGTGCAGTCAGAGGTTCTGATGCGGAGTTGTAGTGACAGCTCCGTGTAAGGTAGTAGTATGCTGATGGATATAGGAAATAAACAAACAGATTAGATCCTGTCAAGCTGTAGTATTGGTAAGGACTGGAACTGTAGTTTTACTACTTCAATAAACCAGCAAAGGACCCTGGGAGGTAGGAGGTTTATATTGAGCACAGGTAGGATGTTAACAAGATGAAAAGGTGGTATGCGCTAGTTACTTGATATATGTAAGGTGGAATAGGAGGATCATGACAGCCTGGAACGGCGGACCCCCGAAACCCTTCTCATCCTCCGTATCATCTCATAGATTATACGATCACGGTCCTCATGTACAATTCCTCTTACACCTCCTATCCACCTCGGAAAGTACTTATCCATTCCATACACCAATATGAGTAACTCTCCCTCGCTAAAAATTGGTGGACGTTGCGCCATTTTAGTCTCATAAAAAATTATCTAAAATAATTTTTGAGTGCGACACAAATATACCCAAAATATACAAATTTGATTGGTTCTTGCAAGTGTAACAAAATATTAATACACACATACATAGATATATACAGAGATATATAGGAGTATCTATTTAAAAATACTTAAAACATATTCCCTTTTACAGAGAACATTGGAATATGAAATATTTACAGTACATACACAGTTAAAAACTTTAATATGAATATTGCATAAATTTGATTTTTAATGTTTTCTGCTACTTGACTGCAAAGCACATATAAAGACATAAATACATATGTACAGACACATAAACATATATATGTATACACAGATATACATATTTAGACATGTGTGTGCATGTATGTATGTATATCTATGTTAAATTCCGTTGCATGCCTTTTTTTCCAATACCTGAGACCTCATATCTTTGAGCCCTTATAACAACTTTTTAATGCAATTTAAAAAAAAATTATTATCATACAGTGTTGTTATGAGTGTAACTGTACTGTTAAAGGGCCACTGTAAGTAAATATTTTCTATGCCTGTTACTAACTAACTACCCCAAATATGCTTTTTATCAATAGCATTTCATTAACATATCTCTACCGTATAGCAGAAATCTTGTCTGCAAATTTAATTGTTTTCCAAACCCACTCCGTGGGTATCCTTTGCTCTGTACCAATCCGTTTACAATACCTAGGTTTCAAAATGGCGCTTTAAACACAAAGTTATTGGTTTAAGTATTTTGAACATGCAGTGCTGAAAATAGTGGGCAGGATAACGTGACATCATCGGTGAATAAAAGATATAACTTTTAGAACGTTATGAAACTTCGTTTTGGAGAAAATATAGGTCAGTAGGTTTTAATTAATGTTTATTAACTTTAATATGTTAGTTATTTAGTTTAAAAATTATAACAGAAAGTAATCCTTTAAATATATTCTTGATGTGTTTTGAGTACCTTTTCTGTCTCGCGTAACAGTTAACCAAAGCTCTGAAGTAGCACTAACCTGACACACTAAATTAAATTGCGCTCAAGAAAACATGTTTACTTTCAACTCATAATACATGCGCTATTTCTGTTGCACACAAAGAGCCATGAAATACCCCATATTACTTGCGTGCGACAGTTAGTGCGCCACTCATAATCTACCCATTAACCGTCCTAGACACAAAGCTGTTTGCGAAGATATTAACCAACCAAATTAACTTTAAACGTATCCAAACCAATCAAGTAGGGTTCTATGCCACAAAGCTTGGGATAATATTAAAGGTAATTATAAGGGTCCATAACTGCTAACTTTTGCTATACTCCACATATTGCCTTTTACCATAGTCTTCAGAGACGCCAAAAAAGTGTTTGACATCCCCGGAAATCAACCCGATCAAGTACGATCGGGTTGATTGACACCCCCCTGCTGGTGGCCTATTGGCCGCGAGTATGCAGGCGGCGGCATTGCACCAGCAGCTCTTGTAAGCTGCTGGTGCAATGATGAATACAGTGAGTGTATTGCTCGCTGTATTCAGCGAGGTCTGTCGGACCTGATCTGCACTGTCGGATCAGGTCCGACAGACCTTGATAACTTGGGGCCATTGAATTTTCTAAGAAAAGGGGGAACCTAGAAATCTCAGAGAGATAAGATATGCCTTCTATAGAAAGTAATGAAGCTCTCTGGGATACAAAATTTCACATGGGAGAGAGAAGGTAACTGAGAACCCCTGAGGCTTATATGAAGGCACCGTTTGCATTAATTCCAAATTTAACTGAAATGTTTTCACTGCAATTTAACTTGCCTTTGTCTATATTTCACTATATATTACTTTTTTGTTAGTTAAAATAAGTCTATTGTGAATTTTGAGCAAACATCACCTGCATACAGCTGACAAGACAAATCAGTGATACCAGCTTGTTTAAAATGCTTAGAAAATTTCACAAGATTGGTGAGAGAGCTTCACACATATTCTGGGAACTCCCCTGCTCAGCCCAGGTAACTGACCTCTCCCTCACACTTTCTGAAAGTTTCAGTTTTAGTTTGCAATGCAGCAAATTCAAGGTGCAATGTAATTTGTATATATAAACAGAAATATACAAAGTATGATCCTTAAAGTTATTAAAGTTACACAGAAATCTAACAAAACTCTCATAAATGAGGGTAGGTGCAGAGGGTGTCATTGCCTCTTCTGAATAAGCTCCTCACTAGCCTATTAATGGAAGTAAAAAGTAGAAAATTTGGAGAAAAGAGGGCGCTAAAAAGCTAACACCAAAATTATAATATCAAAATTATAATATAAGGAAGCTGCATCCAGCTGACATCATATATATCAATACCACATATTTATTTGAAAATGTATGCAGGAAGATAATTATTAATAGTTAAAATACACAATATTAATAACAGTTAAAAATCAAATAAATTTCTACTTATATCCAAAAATGGTATACCAAAGGTGAATATGTTGTAGGGACGTCTCCTTGTAGTATAAATACGCTTGCTGAATATAAATTATGGCCAAATGTTCATAAATGTACTTGGTAAAGTTTAAAAACCACCTATACATCCAATCAGTCACAGTTTGTGATAATACTGTATCTCAGATACTTTGTATCAGTTTAAGCTGCACAGAGAAGGAGGACGTTTTACCAGGTTCACCGAGAGTGTGACATACGGCTTGGGAAACTATCCATCTACTTCACGTGAGTGCAGGGGTCAAGTCCTACAAACAAAAGTGTGGGAACTCACCAAGACTCCCCCCACACACACAATTAATATTGTTTTATATATATACACACACACTGTATTTATATGTATATAATCTATACACTTTGGTTAATAAAAGCAAATTAAATCCAATGAAGGGTTGAATAGTTGCCTTTGGGTCTGATAAACCTCCTGTGTCACAGAGTCTCCCCCACTTAGGGTGCAATAGTCCTATTTCTGCTGAGGGGAGCTAAATAACCCCAGAGCAAGACACACAGAAATGTAAGAACCATGTGTTGCACACAGTGTGGGGTGATCATGCAGCAGGACCACTGACAGGCTTGCATTTAGTGTATTGTAGGAAGTGTTACTGCCAATTACTGAGGATCTCACTATCCCTCTAATCAGACTGTGCTCCAGCTCCTCCCACCAGCAGCAGCAGTGTTTACTGAAGCGTTTCTGTTCTCTGTCCAGAGGGAACTTAGTTCCTCCTGCAAAGATAGTGCCAGAACTCTGTTCCCATGTGTTCCCGCTCGACTTGACCCCTGCGTGAGTGTAAGGCTAAAGGCGAGGGATGAAGGGAGCCGTGGTCAGGTAATGTGAGCAGTTCTACTCTGTTTTATATACACTGGAACTTTCACCCCAACAAGGAGTATAATGCTGAACGCAGTGAGACTGACCTGCTACACCAGCAGTCACGTTTGCAGCTTAAACTGATACAAAGTATCTGACAGACAGTATTATCACAAAAACATAATTTATGTAAGAACTTACCTGATAAATTCATTTCTTTCATATTAGCAAGAGTCCATGAGCTAGTGACGTATGGGATATACATTCCTACCAGGAGGGGCACAGTTTCCCAAACCTCAAAATGCCTATAAATACACCCCTCACCACACCCACAAATCAGTTTAACGAATAGCCAAGAAGTGGGGTGATAAGAAAAAAGTGTGAAAGCATAAAAAATAAGGAATTGGAATAATTGTGCTTTATACAAAAAAATCATAACCACCACAAAAAAGGGCGGGCCTCATGGACTCTTGCTAATATGAAAGAAATTAATTTATCAAGTTCTTACATAAATTATGTTTTCTTTCGACTTCCGGTGGGAGGCTTAGCAAGATTGTCGCAAGTAGGAAAGGCTCCGCTTGAGACCAAGTTATTCTAGGAGTAAATCTTTGCCATTCTGCCATCCTGCTAGCCCTTAGCAGTCTCAGCTGTTTGGGCATTTATAAGGATCAAGCATTACAACTCTTGGCCCCCGGAACGACAGGAAAGCATTGAAGAGGAGAAAGCTGTGCTACGCATTGTGTATAGCACAGCAGAAAGAGAAGGAACAAGCATGGGAATCTACCCTGCCGCAGCAGATTCTCAAAATAAAGACATCTTAGCTGCCATACAGGGCTTGCTTCTACCTGCATTAAATAAGCTGGAAACTACTCTGCAAATCTTACTGGCAGACACTCGGATTGTGGATCTCCTGCATGCGGGTCCAAAATGGCGCCGCCTCCCCACAGAATCCTTTGGTAACCATGCCTGCAGGTCTTCTGAGGCTCATCCGAGACACAAGGAGGGAGCGAAGGAACAACCACTACTGTCACCAGGTGCAGCTCACTCACCCAAGATTAGCAGGGAAGCGAGACCCTCGGTATTTAAAGTGGGAGAAATGTACACTGCAAGGCCTGATTCTGAGCCGCAGCGCGACTTCAGCAATTACTCTTCCTACCAGCCATTGGAGATCCGATTCTACCAAGCCCAGCTGCAGTTTGCATCTGAAATAAGAGGTACTGCATCTCGTGGGACTCCCTATACTCAAGACGAAGAATCACATTTACACGGAAAAGGCGGCGACATCGGGAACATTGCTGCACAGTGTCACAAGCAAGCCGCATCTACATTTGACCCACCGCAAGAATCTGCCTCCCTGCACACTTCAAGGATGATCTCGAGAAGGGGCAATTGGCTTTTAAATGAGCTGCTGGCCTCGACTGTCGATGTGAAGCAGCCCCTCTCTCCTCTGCAAAAAAGCTGCTCTCTTCTGGGACAGAGATATCAGGCTCCAGCTCAGGCTGGAGTTGGGTAATTTGCTCTTTTATCTACAGCCATCTGTCCTAACTGACTGTGTGCCAAAATAACTTTGGAAGCTTTCTCTCGCCTCTATGCCATAGTAATATACCCAGCAACTTTTAACGTTTACATATAGTCGCTCCACTTCACAAAACATGTTAAATTGTTGATTAATAGCTCCTATGACTTGTCTTTAAGCCTGACTATGTTTATTAGTGTTATATTTACTTTTAATATTCCTAATGTTATTGTTTTTTTTTAACCTCCTGGGGACACTGCAGGTACAATAGTAAGAGATTCATAACCTGACATCTTATACTTGGCATCTAGCTAGGTGGTATTTTAGGTAACCTAAGACGTTAAAGCCTGTCACATAAGCAGCTTGTTTCTGAAAATATAAACATGCTATTTATTCAGCAAAACCTGAGAATGCTTTCTAGAAAACACTGCAAATACCAGTACATTAGAACTGAAGCTACCTCTCATTATTTACACCAGGCTTTGCTTGCTTTCTGACATCTCCCCCACAATCCTGTGGGTGTTGTAGCTATCCCAAACTCTATTCTGATTGCATTGACTATGAGACTCAAGATTAGGTGGGGGCTATGATTCAATAATTTATTTACCTTGTCATCTTGCTGTGAAGGGGATTTTATGGTTAGTTCTTATGAGACAGTGTATGTATACTGAGAGCCACTTGACTGTAAAGACACCTTTGAGGTGCATCGGGCTGCAAGACATTGATTAACAGCGGTATTCAGTATTCGTGTAATACACCAAATTGTATATAGCCCTCCCTAAATGAGCATAACTTGTGTTAAGGTGTGGTCAAATGTTCGTTTATAACTTCTAGCTCAGCATGGCGATGTGACATGTCTCGCATCCTACTTAGAATCCTTATTCCTGTCTCGGCCTGGGTTATCTTTCAGCTCACAATATGCTCACATATCTCGACATGCAGTTCATGTCTCCCCTGGGAGATAAGCACCAGGCCTAACCTTCATTCTGCTACTGCCACAAATAGGAGCTTAGCCCCTGCCCTTGTATTAAATATAAGAGCCAAGCCTATACTCTGCCCAAAATATCGGCATACTTATTCAGTTTCTTTATTATGTACTGGCAATCTCCTCAGTAGTTTTTTTAGTACAGACCCCCTTACTCTCATAGACCCCACATAGTTTATCATAGTTTATCAATGAATCCTATGTCGTCGTCTGAGAACGACACAAATACATGTTATATTGCAGGAGATATATTTCCTTAAGTTGTGTGCTCATGTAATATTTGGGAATTTTATTTCATTCTGTCATCATCTACCCTCCTGTAGTACATACTCTTCTCTTTTTACATCTTTCATGTGCAAAAAGTTGATATATCATACAAACACCATCATTGACCTATTGTTACACTAGTGTTAATATGTCATAGCATGTAATACCCTGAGAGACAAGCAGAAAAGTAACTCATAAGATTGCATATACCCGCTGTGTTCCCCCCTACCCTTATCGCTCGGCCCTTCCCTTCCCCGGTTTCCCCCACCCTCCCCCTCATGCTCCCCCTGTTTTCTGTTTGTCTGTTCATGTGTTTGGGAATGTTATCTCTCTCTGTCAGCGTCTACCCTCCTGTAGTTCATACTCTTCTCTTTTAACATTTTTCATATGCAAAAAATTGATATATCACAAGAAGATCATCACTGACCTATTATTGCACTAATGTTGATGTGTCATAGCATGGATTATCCTGAGAGACAAGCAGAAAAGTAACTTATAGGATTGCATACACTCGTTGTGCTCCCCCCTACCCTTATCGTTCTGCCCTTCCCTCTCCCCTGTTTTTCCCCCCCTTCCCCTCTTGCCCCCCTGTTTTATGTTTGTTGGTTCATTTGTTAATAATGTAAAAACCCCAATGGAGTGGTACAAACTCTTCTCTATCTGGACAATGGATGCTTTATTGTAAGGTCTCCAAGATATATGTCTGTTATAATATGCTGTTTGTACTGTTTTATCTGCCTTATTGGCTCACCCTGTGTGTTGGGCTGAAAATACATCTTGTAACCTTGTACCCTTTATTGGTTATAAATAAAATTTAAAAAAAAAAATTATGTTTTCTTTCATGTAATTAGCAAGAGTCCATGAGCTAGTGACGTATGGGATAATAAATACCCAAGATGTGGAACTTCCACGCAAGAGTCACTAGAGAGGGAGGGATAAAATAAAGACAGCCAATTCCGCTGAAAAATAATCCACACCCCAAAATAAAGTTTAAATCTTATAATGAAAAAAACTGAAATTATAAGCAGAAGAATCAAACTGAAACAGCTGCCTGAAGTACTTTTCTACCAAAAACTGCTTCAGAAGAAGAAAACACATCAAAATAGTAGAATTTAGTAAAAGTATGCAAAGAAGACCAAGTTGCTGCTTTGCAAATCTGATCAACCGAAGCCTCATTCCTAAACGCCCAGGAAGTAGAAACTGACCTAGTAGAATGAGCTGTAATCCTTTGAGGCGGAGTTTTACCGACTCGACATAAGCATGATGAATCAAAGACTTTAACCAAGACGCCAAAGAAATGGCAGAGGCCTTCTGACCTTTCCTGGAACCGGAAAAAATAACAAATAGACTAGAAGTCTTTCGGAAATCTTTAGTAGCTTCAACATAATATTTCAAAGCTCTAACTACATCCAAAGAATGTAACGATCTTTCCTTAGAATTCTTAGGATTAGGACACAATGAAGGAACCACTAATGTTATTAGAATTCACAACTTTAGGTCAAAATTTAAATGAAGTCCGCAACACCGCCTTATCCTGATGAAAAATCAGAAAAGGAGATTCACAAGAAAGAGCAGATAACTCAGAAACTCTTCTAGCAGAAGCGATGGCCAAAAGGAACAACCCTTTCCAAGAAAGTAATTTAATATCCAGAGAATGCATAGGTTCAAACGGAGGAGCTTGTAAAGCCCCCAGAACCAAATTCAAACTCCAAGGAGGAGAGATTGACTTAATGACAGGTTTTATACGAACCAAAGCCTGTACAAAACAATGAATATCAGGATGATTAGCAATCTTTCTGTGAAACAGCACAGAAAGAGCAGAAATTTGTCCTTTCAAGGAACTTGCAGACAAACCTTTATCCAGACCATCCTGAAGAAACTGTAAAATTCTAGGAATTCTAAAAGAATGCCAGGAAAATTGATGAGAAGAACACCAAGAAATGTAAGTCTTCCAGACTCGATAATATATCTTCCTAGACACAGATTTACGAGCCTGTAATATAGTATTAATTACAGAGTCAGAGAAACCTCTATGACTGAGAATCAAGCGTTCAATCTCCATACCTTCAAATTTAATGATTTGAGATCCTGATGGAAAAAAAGGACCTTGAGAAAGAAGGTCTGGTCTTAACGGAAGAGTCCAAGGTTGGCAAGTAGCCATCCGAAAAAGATCCGCATACCAAAACCTGTGAGGCCATGCTGGAGCCACCAGCAGATCAAACGAACACTCTTTTAGATCTGGATAGATACCTGGGAAGTTTCTTGTTTCTTGTTTAGATGAGAGGCCATCAGATCTATTTCTGGAAGTCCCCAGATTTGAAGAAAAACCTCTGGGTGAAGAGACCATTCGCCCGGATGTAACGTCTGGCGACTGAGATAATCCGCTTCCCAATTGTCTATACCTGGGATGTGAACCGCAGAAATTAGACAGGAGCTGGATTCCGCCCATACAAGTATCCGAGATAATTCTTTCATAGCCAGAGGACTGTGAGTCCCCCCTTGATGATTGACATATGCCACGGTTGTGACATTGTCCGTCTGAAAACAAATGAACGATTCTCTCTTCAGAAGAGGCCACGACTGAAGAGCTCTGAAAATCGCACAGAGTTCCAAAATGTTGATTGGTAATCTCGCCTCCTGAGATTCCCAAACCCCTTGCGCTGTCAGAGGCCCCCATACAGCTCCCCAACCTGTCAGACTCGCATCTGTTGAGATCACAGTCCAGGTTGGAAGAACAAAAACATAATTTATGTAAGAACTTACCTGATAAATTCATTTCTTTCATATTAGCAAGAGTCCATGAGCTAGTGACGTATGGGATATACATTCCTACCAGGAGGGGCAAAGTTTCCCAAAACTTAAAATGCCTATAAATACACCCCTCACCACACCCACAATTCAGTTTAACGAATAGCCAAGAAGTGGGGTGATAAGAAAAAAGTGCGAAAGCATATAAAATAAGGAATTGGAATAATTGTGCTTTATACAAAAAAATCAAAACCACCACAAAAAAAGGGCGGGCCTCATGGACTCTTGCTAATATGAAAGAAATGAATTTATCAGGTAAGTTCTTACATAAATTATGTTTTCTTTCATGTAATTAGCAAGAGTCCATGAGCTAGTGACGTATGGGATAATGATTACCCAAGATGTGGATCTTTCCACGCAAGAGTCACTAGAGAGGGAGGGATAAAATAAAGACAGCCAATTCCTGCTGAAAATAATCCACACCCAGAATAAAATTTTAATGAAAAAACATAAGCAGAAGATTCAAACTGAAAACACTGCCTGAAGAACACATCAAAATGGTAGAATTTAGTAAAATTATGCAAAGAGGACCAAGTTGCTGCTTTGCAAATCTGATCAACCGAAGCTTCATTCCTAAACGCCCAGGAAGCAGAAACTGACCTAGTAGAATGAGCTGTAATCCTTTGAGGCGGAGTGTTACCCGACTCAACATAGGCATGATGAAATAAAGATTTCAACCAAGATGCCAAAGAAATAGCAGAAGCTTTCTGGCCTTTTCTAGAACCGGAAAAGATGACAAATAGACTAGAAGTCTTTCGGAAAGACTTAGAAGCTTCAACATAATATTACAAAGCTCTAACAGCATCCAAAGAATGCAATGATTTCTCCTTAGAATTCATAGGATCAGGACATAATGAAGGAACCACAATTTCCCTACTAATGTTGTTAGAATTCACAACCTTAGGTAAAAAATTCAAAAGAAGTTCGCAGCACCGCCTTATCCTGATGCAAAATCAGAAAAGGAGACTCACAAAAAAGAGTAGATAATTCAGAGACTCTTCTGGCAGAAGAGATGGCCAAAAGAAACAAAACTTTCCAAGAAAGTAATATAACGACCAAAGAATGCATGGGTTCAAAAGGAGGAGCTTGAAGAGCCCCCAGAACCAAATTCAAACTCCAAGGAGGAGAAATTGACTTAAAGACAGGTTTTATATGAACCAAAGCTTGTACAAAACAATAAATATCAGGAAGATTAGCAAACCTTCTGTGAAAAAGAACAGAAAGAGCAGAGATTTGTCTTTCAAGGAACTTGCGGACAAACCTTTATCTAAACCATCCTGAAGAAACTGTAAAATTCTCGGTATTCAAAAAGAATGCCAAGAAAAAAGATGAGAAAGACACTAAGAAATATAAGTCTTCCAGACTCTATAATATATCTCTCTAGATACAAATTTACGAGCCTGTCACATAGTATCAATCACAGAGTCAGAGAAACCTCTTTGACCAAGAATCAAGCGTTTAAACTCCATACCTTAAAATTAAGGTTTTGAGACAGAAAGACTGGTCTTAACGGAAGAGTCCACAGCTGGCAAGAGGCCATCCGGACAAGATCCGCATACCAAAACCTGCGAGGCCATGCTGGAGCTACCAGCAGGACAAACGAGCATTTCCTTTAGAATATTGGAGAATACCCTTGGAAGAAGAACTAGAGGCGGAAAGATATAGGCAGGATGACACTTGTAAGGAAGAAAATAATGCATCCACTGCCTCCGCCCGAGGATCCCGGGATCCGGACAGATACCAGGGAAGTTTCTTGTTTAGATGAGAAGCCATCAGATCTATTTCTGGGAGTTCCCACATTGAACAATCTGAGGAAATACCTCTGGGTGAAGAGACCATTCGCCCAGGTGCAACGTTTGGCGACTGAGATAATCCGCTTTATAATTGTCCATACCTGGGATATGAACCGCAGAGATTAGACAGGAGCTGGATTCCGCCCAAACCAAAATTCGAGATACTTCTTTCATAACCAGAGGACTGTGAGTCCCTCCTTGATGATTGATGTATGCCACAGTTGTGACATTGTCTATCTGAAAACAAATGAACAACTCTCTCTTCAGAAGAGGCCAAGACTGGAAAGCTCTGAAAATTGCACGGAGTTCCAAAATATTGATCGGAAATCTCACCTCCTGAGATTCCCAAACCCCTTGTGCCGTCAGATACCCCCACACAGCTCCCCAACCTGTAAGACTTGCATCTGTTGAGATTATAGTCCAGGTCGGAAGAACAAAGAAGCCCCCTGAACTAAACGATGGTGATCTGTCCACCATGTCAGAGAGTGTCGTATAATCGGTTTAAAGATATTAATTGAGATATCTTTGAGTAATCCCTGCACCATTGGTTCAGCATACAGAGCTGAAGAGGTCACATGTGAAAACGAGCAAAGGAGATCGCATCTGATGCGGCAGTCCTAAGACCTAAAATTTCCATGCATAAGGCTACCAAAGGGAATGATTGTGACTGAAGGTTTTGACAAGCTTATATCAATGTTAAACTTCTCTTGTCTGACAAGGACAGAGTCATAGACACTGAATCTATCTAGAAACCTAAAAAGGTTACCCTTGTCTGAGGAATCAATGAACTGATTGGTAAATTGAACCTCCAACCATGAACTTGAAGAAACAACACAAGTCGATTCGTATGAGATTCTTCGAAAATGAGAAGACTGAGCAAATACCAAGATATCGTCCAAATAAGGAAATACCAAAACCCTGTTCTCTGATTACAGAAAGAAGGGCACCGAGAACCTTTGAAAAAAATTCTTGGAACTGAGGCTAGGCCAAACGGAAGAGCCAAAAAACTGGTAATGCTTGTCTAAAAAGAGAATCTCAGACACTAAAAGTGATCTGGATGAATCGGAATATGCAGATACACATCCTGTAAATCTATTGTAGACATATAATGCCCTTGCTAAACAAAAAGCAGGATAGTCCTACAGTAACCATCTTGAATGATGGTATCCTTACATAACGATTCAATATTGATAGATCCGGAACTGGTCTGAAGGAATTGACCTTCTTTGGTACAATGAAGAGATAAAATAAAACCCCAGCCCCTGTTCCAGAACTGGAACTGGCATAATTACTCCAACCAACTCTAGATCTGAAACACATTTCAGAAATGCTGAGCTTTTGCTGTGTTAACTGGGACACGGGAAAGAAAAAAATCTCTTAGCAGGAGGCCTTAACTTGAAGCCAATTCTGTACCTTTCTGAAACAATGTTCTGAAACCAGAGATTGAGAACGGAATTGATCCAAATTTCTTTGAAGAAAACGTAATCTGCCCCATACCAGCTGAGCTGGAATAAGGGCCACACCTTCATGGGTACTTAGGAGCTGGCTATAGATTTCTATAAGGCTTGGATATATTCCAAACTGGAAATAGTTTCCAAACTGATACCGCACCTGAGGATGAAGGATCAGGTCTTTTGTTCCTTGTTGTGAGGAAAGGAACGAAAAAGACTATTAGACCTAAATTTACCTTAGATTTTTTATCCTTTGGTAAAAAAGTTCCCTTCCTTCCAGAAACAATTGAGATAATAATTTAATACCCTGGAAAGAAAAGGAAAGCAAAGTTGACTTAGAAGACATATCAGCATTCCAAGTTTAATCCATAAAGCTTTTCTAGCTAAAATAGCTAGAGACATATACCTGACATCAACTCTAATGATATCAAAAGATGGTATCACCAATAAAATTATTAGCATGTTATAGAATAATAATAATGCTATAAAATTATGATCTGTTACTTGTTGCGCTAAAGCTTCTAACCAAAAAGTTGAAGCTGCAGCAACATCCGCTAAAAATATAGCAGGTCTAAGAAGATTACCTGAACATAAGTAAGCTTTTCTTAGAAAGGATTCAATTTTCCTTAAATAAAATACTATCTGCCGTAGGAACAGTAGTACATTTAGCAGGAGGAGAGACAGCCCCATAACCTTAGGGATTTTGTCCCAAAAAAACTCTAATCTGTCAGATGCACAGGATATAATTGCTTAAACGTTTAGAAGGAGTAAAAGAATTACCCAAATTATTCCATTCCCTGGAAATTACTTCAGAAATAGCATCAGGGAGATTAAACACTTCTGGAATAACTACAGGAGATTTAAAAACCTTATTTAAACGTTTAGATTTAGTATCAAGAGGACCAGAATCCTCTATTTCTAATGCAATTAATACTTCTTTAAATAAAGAACGAATAAATTCCATCTTGAACAAATACAAAGATTTATCAGTATCAGAATGATGATGTTCATTTAAAAATTCATCTGAAAAAAGAGAAGTTTTAAAAGACTTTTATGTAAACTAGAAGGAGAAATAACAGACATAGCCTTCTTAATGGATTTAAAAAATAAAATCTCATATGTTTATCAGGAACACTCTGAAAATTAGATGTTGACGGAACAGCAACAGGTAATGTAACAGTACTAAAGGAAATTTTATCTGCATTAATAAGTTTGTCATGACATGCAATACAAACAACAGCTGGAGAAACAGATACCAAAAATTATAGCAGATACACTTAGCTTGGTAGCTCCAGCACTAGACAGCGATTTTCCTGTAGTATCTTCTGACTCAGATGCAACGTGAGACATCTTGCAATATGTAAGACAAAAAAACAACATATTAAAGCAAAATTGATCAAATTCCTTAAATGACAGTTTCAGGAATGTGAAAAAATGCCAAAGAACAAGCTTCTAGCAACCAGAAGCAATGAAAAATGAGACTAAAATAATGTGGAGACAAAAGCGCCGCCCATATTTTTTAGCGCCAAATCAGACGCCCACATTATTTGGCGCCTAAAATGCTTTTGGCGCCAAAAATGACACCACATCCGGAACGCCGACACTTTTGGTGCAAAATAACGTCAAAAAAATGACGCAACTTCCGGCGACACGTATGACGCCGGAAACGGAAAATAATTTTTGCGCCAAAAAAGAATGATGCAATAAAATGAAGCATTTTCAGCCCCCGCAAGCCTAACAGCCCACAGGGAAAAAAGAGTCAAATTTTTGAAGGTAAGAAAAAAATGATTAATTCAAATGCATTATCCCAAATATGAAACTGACTGTCTGAAAAATAAGGAAAGTTGAACATTCTGAGTCAAGGCAAATAAATGTTTGAATACATATATTTAGAACTTTATAAACAAAGTGCCCAACCATAACTTAGAGTGTCACAGAAAATAAGATTTACTTACCCCAGGACACTCATCTACATGTTTGTAGAAAGCCAAACCAGTACTGAAACGAGAATCAGCAGAGGTAATGGTATATATAAGAGTATATCGTCGATCTGAAAAGGGAGGTAAGAGATGAATCTCTACGACCGATAACAGAGAACCTATGAAATAGACCCCGTAGAAGGAGATCACTGCATTCAAATAGGCAATACTCTCCTCACATCCCTCTGACATTCACTGCACGCTGAGAGGAAAACCGGGCTCCAACTTGCTGCGGAGCGCATATCAACGTAGAATCTAGCACAAACTTACTTCACCACCTCCATCGGAGGCAAAGTTTGTAAAACTGAATTGTGGGTGTGGTGAGGGGTGTATTTATAGGCATTTTAAGGTTTGGGAAACTTTGCCCCTCCTGGTAGGAATGTATATCCCATACGTCACTAGCTCATGGACTCTTGCTAATTACATGAAAGAAAGAAGCCCCTTGAACTAAAGTATGGTGATTTGTCCACCATCTCAGAGAGTGTCGTACAATCGGATTTAAAGATATTAACTGTGATATCTTTGTATAATCCCGGCACCACTGGTTCAGCATACAAAGCTGAAGAGGTCGCATGTGAAAACGAGCAAAGGGGATCGCGTCCGATGCAGCAGTCATAAGACCTAGAATTTCCATGCATAAGGCTACCGAAGGGAATGATTGAGACTGAAGGTTTCGACAAGCTGAAACCAATCTCAGACGTCTCTTGTCCGTTAGAGACAAAGTCATGGACACTGAATCTATTTGGAAACCTAAAAAGGTTACCCTTGTCTGAGGAATCAATGAACTCTTTGGTAAATTGATCCTCCAACCATGTTCTTCAAGAAACGACACAAGTCGATTCGTATGAAATTCTGCTAAATGTGAAGACTGAGCAAGTACCAAGATATCGTCCAAATAAGGAAATACCACAATACCCTGTTCTCTGATTACAGATAGAAGGGCACCGAGAACCTTTGAAAAAATCCTTGGAGCTGTTGCTAGGCCGAACGGCAGAGCCACAAACTGGTAATGCTTGTCTAGAAAAGAGAATCTCAGAAACTGAAAGTGATCTGGATGAATCGGAATATGCAGATATGCATCCTGTAAATCTATTGTGGACATATAATGCCCTTGCTGAACAAAAGGCAGAATAGTCCTTATAGTTACCATTTTGAATGTTGGTATCCTTACATAAAGATTCAATATTTTTAAATCCAGAACTGGTCTGAAGGAATTCTCCTTCTTTGGTACAATGAATAGATTTGAGTAAAACCCCAGACCCTGTTCCAGAACTGGAACTGGCACAGTTACTCCAGCCAACTCTAGATCTGAAACACATTTCAGAAATGCTTGAGCCTTCACTGGGTTTATTGGAATGCGAGAAAGAAAAAATCTTCTTGCAGGAGGCCTTACCTTGAAGCCTATTCTGTACCCTTGTGAAACAATGTTCTGAATCCAAAGATTGTGAATCGAATTGATCCAAATTTCTTTGAAAAATCGTAATCTGCCCCCTACCAGCTGAGCTGGAATGAGGGCCGCACCTTCATGTGGACTTGGGAGCTGGCTTTGGCTTTCTGAAAGGCTTGGACTTATTCCAGACTGGAGATGGTTTCCAAACAGAAGCCGTTCCTTTAGGGGAATGATCAGGCTTCTGTTCCTTATTCTGACGAAAGGAACGAAAATGATTAGCAGCCCTATATTTACCTTTAGATTTTTTATCCTGTGGTAAAAAAGTTCCTTTCCCCCCAGTAACAGTTGAAATAATAGAATCCAACTGGGAACCAAACAATTTATTACCTTGGAAAGAAAGGGAAAGCAAAGTTGACTTAGAAGACATATCTGCATTCCAAGTTTTAAGCCATAAAGCTCTTCTAGCTAAAATAGCTAAAGACATATACCTGACATCAACTCTAATGATATCAAAGATGGCATCACAAATAAAGTTATTAGCATGCTGAAGAAGTTTAACAATGCTATGAGTATTATGATCTGACACTTGTTGTGCCAAAGCCTCCAACCAAAAAGTGGAAGCTGCCGCAACATCAGCCAAAGAAATAGCAGGCCTAAGAAGATTACCTGAACATAAATAAGCTTTCCTTAGAAAGGATTCAATCTTCCTATCTAAAGGATCCTTAAAGGAAGTACTATCTGCCGTAGGAATAGTAGTACGTTTAGCGAGAGTAGAGATAGCCCCATCAACTTTAGGGATTTTGTCCCAAAACTCTAATCTGTCAGATGGCACAGGATACAATTTCTTAAACCTTTTAGAAGGAGTAAATGAATTACCCAGATTATTCCATTCCCTAGAAATTACTTCAGAAATAGCATCAGGGACAGGATAAACTTCCGGAATAACTATAGGAGGTTTAAAAAACGAATTTAAACGCTTAGTAGATTTAGTATCAAGAGGATTAGATTCCTCCATCTCTAATACGATTAAAACTTCTTTAAGTAAAGAACGAATAAATTCCATTTTAAATAAATATGAAGATTTATCAGTGTCAATATCTGAGACAGAATCCTCTGAACCAGAAAAATCATCATCAGAAACAGACAAATCAGAATGATGATGTTCATTTAAAAATTCATCTGAAAAATGTGAAGTTTTAAAAGACCTTTTACGTTTACTGGAAGGAGGAATAACAGACAAAGACCTAGATTTGGAGTTTGGCGTTAGCCGTGAAAACCAGCGTTAGAGGCTCCTAACGCTGGTTTTAGGCTACCGCCGGTATTTGGAGTCACTCAAAATAGGGTCTAACGCTCACTTTTCATCCGCGACTTTTCCATACCGCAGATCCCCTTACGTCAATTGCGTATCCTATCTTTTCAATGGGATATTTCTAACTCTATTGGCTGATCGGAACAGCCAATAGAATGCAAGCTCAATCTGATTGGCTGATCGAATCAGCCAATCGGATTGAACTTGATTCTGATTGGCTGATTCCATCAGCCAATCAGAATATTCCTACCTTAATTCCGATTGGCTGATAGAATCCTATCAGCCAATCGGAATTCGAGGGACGCCATCTTGGATGACGTCCCTTAAAGGAACCGTCATTCGGCTAGTAGGCGTTGGGAGAAGAGGATGTTCCGCGTCGGAGGTCTGCAAGATGGATCCGGAAGAAAGAAGATTGAAGATGCCGTTGATAGAAGACTTCATCCGGATCATGGACCTCTTCAGCTCCCGCTTGGATGAAGACTTCAGCCGGATCATGGACCTCTTCAGCTCCCGCTTGGATGAAGACTTCAGCCGGATCATGGACCTCTTCAGCCCCCCGCTTGGGCTTGGATTAGGACATCGGAGGAGCTCTTCAGGATGGATCGGTGAACCTGGTAGGGTGAAGACAAGGTAGGAAGATCTTCAGGGGCTTAGTGTTAGGTTTATTTAAGGGGGGTTTGGGTTAGATTAGGGGTATGTGGGTGGTGGGTTGTAATGTTGGGGGGGGTATTGTATGTTTTTTTTTACAGGCAAAAGAGCTGAATTTCTTGGGGCATGCCCCGCAAAGGGCCCTGTTTAGGGCTGGTAAGGTAAAAGAGCTTTGAAATGTAGTAATTTAGAATAGGGTAGGGCATTTTGTTATTTTGGGGTCTTTGTTATTTTATTAGGGGGCTTAGAGTAGGTGTAATTAGTTTAAAATTGTTGTAATATTTTTCTTATGTTTGTAAATATTTTTTTATTTTTTGTAACTTAGTTCTTTTTTATTTTTTGTACTTTAGCTAGTTTATTTAATTGTATTTATTTGTAGGAATTGTATTTAATTAATGTATTGATAGTGTAGTGTTAGGTTAATTGTAGGTAATTGTAGGTAGTTTATTTAATTAATTTATTGATAGTGTAGTGTTAGGTTTAATTGTAACTTAGGTTAGGATTTATTTTACAGGTAAATTTGTAATTATTTTAACTATTTTAGCTATTAAATAGTTCTTAACTATTTAATAGCTATTGTACCTGGTTAAAATAAATACAAAGTTACCTGTAAAATAAATATAAATCCTAAAATAGCTATAATATAATTATAATTTATATTGTAGCTATATTAGGATTTATTTTACAGGTAAGTATTTATCTTTAAATAGGAATAATTTATTTAATAAGAGTTAATTAATTTCGTTAGATGTAAATTATATTTAACTTAGGGGGGTGTTAGTGTTAGGGTTAGACTTAGCTTTAGGGGTTAATACATTTATTAGTATAGCGGTGAGCTCCGGTCGCAGATTAGGGGTTAATAATTGAAGTTAGGTGTCGGCGATGTTAGGGAGGGCAGATTAGGGGTTAATACTATTTATTAAAGGGTTAGTGAGGCGGATTAGGGGTTAATAAGTGTAGTTAGGTGGAGGCGACGTTGTGGGTGGCAGATTAGGGGTTAATAAATATAATATAGGGGTCGGCGATGTTAGGGCAGCAGATTAGTGGTACATAGGGATAATGTAAGTAGCGGCGGTTTACGGAGCGGCAGATTAGGGGTTAATAATAATATGCAGGGGTCAGCGATAGCGGGGGCGGCAGATTAGGGGTTAATAAGTGTAAGGTTAGGGGTGTTTAGACTCGGGGTACATGTTAGAGTGTTAGGTGCAGACGTAGGAAGTGTTTCCCCATAGCAAACAATGGGGCTGCGTTAGGAGCTGAACGCGGCTTTTTTGCAGGTGTTAGGTTTTTTTTCAGCTTTTTTCAGCTCAAACAGTGGTACATAGGGATAATGTAAGTAGCGGCGGTTTACGGAGCGGCAGATTAGGGGTTAATAATAATATGCAGGGGTCAGCGATAGCGGGGGCGGCAGATTAGGGGTTAATAAGTGTAAGGTTAGGGGTGTTTAGACTCGGGGTACATGTTAGAGTGTTAGGTGCAGACGTAGGAAGTGTTTCCCCATAGCAAACAATGGGGCTGCGTTAGGAGCTGAACGCGGCTTTTTTGCAGGTGTTAGGTTTTTTTTCAGCTCAAACAGCCCCATTGTTTCCTATGGGAGAATCGTGCACGAGCACGTTTTTGAGGCTGGCCGCTTGCGTAAGCAACTCTGGTATCGAGAGTTGAAGCTGCGTTAAAAATGCTCTACGCTCCTTTTTTGGAGCCTAACGCAGCCTTTATGTGGACTCTCAATACCAGAGTTATTTTTATGGAGCGGCCAGAAAAAAGCCGGCGTTAGTTTTTCGGGTCGTTACCGACAAAACTCCAAATCTAGCCGATAGCCTTCCTAATAGATTTAGAAACAAAATCTCTTATATTAACAGGAACATCCTGAGTATTAGATGTTGATGGAACAGCAACAGGTAATGGAATATTACTAATGGAAATACTATCTGCATTAGCAAGCTTATCATGACATTCATCACAAACTACAGCCGGAGGAACAGTTACCACAAGTTTACAAATACACTTAACTTTGGCAGAATCAGCATCAGGCAGCGTTTTTCCAGAAGTAGCTTCTGATCCAGGGTCAATCTGAGACATCTTGAAATATGTAAGAGAAAAAACAACATATAAAGCAAAATCTATCAAATTCCTTAAAAGACAGTTTCAGGAACGGGAAAAAAATGCCAATGAACAAGCCTCTAGCAACCAGAAGCAAAAGAAAAATGAGATTTAAATAATGTGAAAAAAGGTGGAGACAATAATGACGCCCACATTTTTTAGCGCCAAAAAAGACGCCCACATTATTGGCGCCTAAATGCTTTTGGCACCAAGAATGACGCCACATCCGGTGACACCGACATTTTTGGCGCAAAACGTCAAAAAAATTACGCAAACACGAACAACTTCCGGCGACAAGTATGATGCCGGAAATTACAAAGAAATTTTTTGCGCCAAAAAAGTCCGCGCCAAGAATGACGCAATAAAATGAAGCATTTTCAGCCCCTGCGAGCCTAGCAGCCCACAGGGAAAAAAGTCAATTTTAAGGTAAGAAAAAATGATTTATTCATATGCATTATCCCAAATAATGAAACTGACTGTCTGAAATAAGGAATATTGATCATCCTGAATCAAGCCAAATAAATGTTTAAACACATATATTTAGAACTTTATATAAAAGTGCCCAACCATAGCTTAGAGTGTCACAAAAAATAAGACTTACTTACCCCAGGACACTCATCTACATGTAGTAGAAAGCCAAACCAGTACTGAAACGAGAATCAGTAGAGGTAATGGTATATAAGAGTATATCGTCGATCTGAAAAGGGAGGTAAAAGATGAATCTTTACGACCGATAACAGAGAACCTATGAAATAGATCCCGTAGAAGGAGACCATTGAATTCAAATAGGCAATACTCTCTTCACATCCCTCTGACATTCACTGCACACTGAGAGGAAAACCGGGCTCCAGCCTGCTGCGAAGCGCATATCAACGTAGAATCTAGCACAAACTTACTTCACCACCTTCACGGGAGGGAAAGTTTGTAAAACTGAATTGTGGGTGTGGTGAGGGGTGTATTTATAGGTATTTTGAGGTTTGGGAAACTGTGCCCCTCCTGGTAGGAATGTATATCCCATACGTCACTAGCTCATGGACTCTTGCTAATTACATGAAAGAAATGTGACGGATCCGATGTATAGGTGGTTTTTAAACTTTTACAAAGTACCTATATGAACATTTGGCCATAATTTATGTTCAGCAAGTGTATTTATACTACAGGGAGATGTCCCTACAACATATTCACCTTTGGTATACCATTTTTGGATATAAGCAGTACTTATTTGATTTTTAACTGTTATTAATATTGCGTATTTTAACTATTAATATTGTGTACTTTACTTAGAATAATTATCTTTCTGTATACATTTTAAAATAAATATGTGGTATTGATATATATGATGTCAGCTGGATGCAGCTTCCTTATCATAATTTTGATATTATTGGGGTTAGTTTTTTTAGCACCCTCTTCACTTCAATTTTCTACTTTGAACAAAACTCTCATATCATGCAGTGCTGTATTGCTCTGGGCTTGACTCTCCTTTATATATAGAAATGAGAGAGATCTCACAGTGCTGGATAGCTCTGCCCTTTTTCTTTTGAATATTTAGTAAAGTTAAGCCTCTGTGAAGTCTGAACTGCAATTTCTCTCCAAGCTGGAAAACCTTTGAATATCAGGGCCTAAGTCTGAATTACTAAATGTGAATACTCCGGAACATACTAATGCCCACATTTAATCTGCTAGCTCCTTTCACCTAGAAACTGTTGCCCTTAAGTATCTCGGGGTCTATATTACTTATATTAATCTCTATATACGCTAAACTATCTTAGCCTTAAATCAGAATTCATTTCTGAATTGAGCATTTGGCATTGTTAGAACTTATACTGGCTTGGCCACATTCCCACAGTCAGATTTTGTCTATTTTTCAAATGCCTAAACCACTCCCCGATAATTACCTTCTGAACCTACAAGCACTAATAAATTATGTTGAAAAGCTGTAAACACCCAAGAATTGCTCAGAAAACTACATACTGCCCCAAGACGGTGGGAGGGTTGGGGATCCACACATCACTCATTACAGACAAGCAATGGTTTTGCAATGTTTGTCGACTGGAGTAAGGGGTTTATGTTGGATTCCTCACAAGTACTGGCGTGAGACTGTTCAGGCCTTCACATTAGGGGAAGAATTATTGCGCACCTGGAGGGGAATACTTACTCAACATATCCCTTGGCTTTCTTCAATCCCATGACAACAATAACCATAAACAATTCCGCTATCCCTATTAATATATCTGCAATTCCTATGCGCGATATTACATCAACTGATGCTGTCCCTTTCTACCGAATGCTATCCAATGGGTCTATTGTGGATAAACAAGAACTGGAGGAAATTGGTCCACCCCTCTAAATCTTTCAATTCTTCTCAACTAAATCCTATTTTACTAGTCCAATTATTAGTTAATCCACCAAATTCCCCATTACCACCTTAGGTGCAGTCCTGGAATAAAGAATTACTCTCCCTATCTTGTAAAGAGGAATGGAATAATATTTTTATTTTGACTGCTAATTCTGCTGCTGGAATTTCTGAAATTAACCATAACTTACTACTACTGTGGTACCTCACCTGCACTAACCTTAAAACTATGTTTAGTTCTGTAAATAACCAATGCTGGAGAGGGTGTCTGGAATGTGGTTCTTGACTACAGTTATGGTGGTGCTGTATCATAGTATCACAATACATTAATTCTTGTATTAATTATGCTCCTTAGTAAACATTTTTTAAAAACAAAGTCAAAACCAAGACACTTGAGCTCTTTTTAAACAGTGCTAAGAACTTGAGGCCTTGCTATTGGAAAACTTATTCTATCCCCTCAATTGAGGAATGGAAAATTAAAATATGTCATACATATGCTATGGAGAAATTCCACTATCAGATTTCCCACCTGATGCACTTGTACCATGAAA
The DNA here is from genome assembly GCF_027579735.1 of Bombina bombina. NCBI lineage: Eukaryota > Metazoa > Chordata > Amphibia > Anura > Bombinatoridae > Bombina > Bombina bombina. The sequence goes on from NC_069500.1 coordinate 506,391,922, forward strand.
TAATTGATTTGTTGGCCGTTTTGGATCCGTGAACTATTAAGTCTACTTTCACTAACACCTGAACCATTGACATATCTCTACACTAGACCCACAAAGGGCTAGATTATGAGTGGAGAGCAATGTATTGCTGAAACATTAAATTCGCTATTCAAAGTGTAAAGTAAAAAGTTCTTCACATACCAGAATATGTTCTATTTATTCATAAATACATATATATATATATATATATATATATATATATATATATATATATATATATATATATATATATATAAAAACAAATGTGATGGTGCACAAAAAAAGGATAAAAGTCCCAGGTAATCACGGTGGTAATGCTCAGCAGGTGAACCTCAGGGAAAAAAGAAGAAACACATATAGTGAAGTTCTGTGGTTATGTGAAATTTACAGCAGAACCTAGAAAAGGTACTCACATTGTCTAGAGCTTTAAAATCTTTTTTCCCTGAGGTTCACCTGCTAAGCATTACCACCGTGATTACCTGGAACTTTTATCCTTTTTTGTGCACCATCACATTTGTTTTTTGTATTTTATTATTTCTTATATTGTGATTTAAGCAAGTTTATATATTGTTTTTTCTTTCATGTAATTAGCAAGAGTCCATGAGCTAGTGACGTATGGGATATACATTCCTACCAGGAGGGGCAAAGTTTCCCAAACCTCAAAATGCCTATAAATACACCCCTCACCACACCCACAAATCAGTTTTACAAACTTTGCCTCCCATGGAGGTGGTGAAGTAAGTTTGTGCTAGATTCTACATTGATATGCTCTTCGCAGCAGGCTGGAGCCCGGTTTTCCTCTCAGTGTGCAGTGAATGTCAGAGGGATGTGAAGAGAGTATTGCCTATTTGAATTCAATGATCTCCTTCTACGGGGTCTATTTCATAGGTTCTCTGTTATCGGTCGTAGAGATTCATCTCTTACCTCCCTTTTCAGATCGACGATATACTCTTATATATACCATTACCTCTACTGATTCTCGTTTCAGTACTGGTTTGGCTTTCTACTACATGTAGATGAGTGTCCTGGGGTAAGTAAGTCTTATTTTGTGACACTCTAAGCTATGGTTGGGCACTTTTTTATAAAGTTCTAAATATATGTGTTTAAACATTTATTTGCCTTGATTCAGGATGTTCAACGTTCCTTATTTCAGACAGTCAGTTTCATATTTGGGATTTCTTACCTTAAAATTTGACTTTTTTCCTGTGGGCTGTTAGGCTTGCGGGGGCTGAAAATGCTTCATTTTATTGCGTCATTCTTGGCGTGGACTTTTTTGGCGCAAAAATTTTCTGTGTCATTTCTGGCGTCATACTTGTCGCCGGAAGTTGCGTCATTTTTTTTACGTTTTTGCCAAAAGTGTCGGCGTTACCGGATGTGGCATTTAGGCGCCAAATAATGTGGGCGTCTTTTTTGGCGCTAAAAAATATGGGCGTCATTATTGTCTCCACATTATTTAAGTCTCATTGTTTATTTGCTTCTGGTTGCTAGAAGCTTGTTCATTGGCATTTTTTCCCATTCCTGAAACTGTCATTTAAGGAATTTGATAATTTTGCTTTATATGTTGTTTTTTCTATTACATATTGCAAGATGTCTCAGATTGACCCTGAGTCAGAAGCTACTTCTGGAAAATCGCTGCCTGATGCTGGATCTACCAAAGTTAAGTGTATTTGTTGTAAACTTGTGGTAACTGTTCCTCCGGCTGTTGTTTGTGATGAATGTCATGACAAACTTTCTAATGCAGATAATATTTCCTTTAGTAATGTTCCATTACCTGTTGCTGTTCCATCAACATCTAATATTCAGGGTGTTCCTGTTAACATAAGAGATTTTGTTTCTAAATCTATTAAGAAGGCTATGTCTGTTATTCCTCCTTCCAGTAAACGTAAAAGGTCTTTTAAAACTTCTCATGTTTCAGATGACTTTTTAAACGAACATCATTCTGATTCTGTTTCTGATACTGATTTTTCTGGTTCAGAAGGTTCTGTTTCAGAGATTGATACTGATAAATCTTCTTATTTATTTAAAATGGAATTTATTTGTTCTTTACTTAAAGAAGTCTTAATTGCATTAGAAATAGAGGAGTCTGGTCCTCTTGATACTAAATCTAAACGTTTGAATATGTTTTTTAAACCCCCTGTAGTTATTCCGTAGGTTTTTCCCGTCCCTGATGCTATTTCTGAAGTAATGTCCAGGGAATAGAATAATCTGGGTAATTCATTTACTCCTTCTAAACGGTTTAAGCAATTATATCCTGTGCCATCTGACAGATTAGAGTTTTGGGACAAAATCCCTAAGGTTGATGGGGCTATCTCTACTCTTGCTAAACGTACTACTATTCCTACAGCAGATAGTACTTCCTTTAAGGATCCTTTAGATAGGAAAATTGAATCCTTTTTAAGAAAAGCTTACTTATGTTCAGGTAATCTTCTTAGACCTGCTATATCTTTGGCGGATGTTGCTGCAGCTTCAACTTTCTGGTTAGAAGCTTTAGCTCAACAAGTAACAGATCATAATACTCATAGCATTGTTAATCTTCTTCAACATGCTAATAACTTTATTTGTGATGCCATCTTTGATATCATTAGGGTTGATTTTAGGTATATGTCTTTAGCTATTTTAGCTAGAAGAGCTTTATGGCTTAAAACTTGGAATGCTGATATGTCTTCTAAGTCAACTTTGCTTTCCCTTTCTTTCCAGGGTAATAAATTGTTTGGTTCACAGTTGGATTCTATTATTTCAACTGTTACTGGGGGGAAAGGAACTTTTTTACCACAGGATAAAAAATCTAAAGGTAAATTTAGGTCCGCTAATCGTTTTCGTTCCTTTCGTCGTAATAAGGAACGAAAGCCTGATCCTTCCCCTACAGGAACAGTATCAGTTTGGAAACCATCTCCAGTCTGGAATAAATCCAAGCCCTTTAGAAAGCCAAAGCCAGCTCCCAAGTCCACATGAAGGTGCGGCCCTCATTCCAGCCCAGCTGGTAGGGGGCAGATTATGTTTTTTCAAAGAAATTTGGATTCACAATCTTTGGATTCAGAACATTGTTTCTCAAAGGTACAGAATAGGCTTCAAGATAAGGCCTCCTGCAAGACGATTTTTTCTTTCCCGTGTCCCAATAAATCCAGTGAAGGCTCAAGCATTTCTGAAATGTGTTTCAGATCTAGAGTTGGCTGGAGTAATTGTGCCAGTTCCAGTTCTGGAACAGGGGCTGGGGTTTTACTCAAATCTCTTCATTGTACCAAAGAAGGAGAATTCCTTCAGACCAGTTCTGGATTTAAAAATATTGAATCGTTATGTAAGGATACCAACATTCAAAATGGTAACTATAAGGACTATTCTGCCTTTTGTTCAGCAAGGGCATTATATGTCCACAATAGATTTACAAGATGCATATCTGCATATTCCGATTCATCCAGATCACTATCAGTTTCTGAGATTCTCTTTCCTAGACAAGCATTACCAGTTTGTGGCTCTGCCGTTTGGCCTAGCAACAGCTCCAAGGATTTTTTCAAAGGTTTTCGGTGCCCTTCTATCTGTAATCAGAGAACAGGGTATTGTGGTATTTCCTTATTTGGACGATATCTTGGTACTTGCTCAGTCTTCACTTTTAGCAGAATCTCATACGAATCAACTTGTATCGTCTCTTCGAGAACATGGTTGGAGGATCAATTTACCAAAGAGTTCGTTGATTCCTCAGACAAGGGTAACCTTTTTAGGTTTCCAGATAGATTCAGTGTCCATGACTCTGTCGCTGACGGACAAAAGATGTCTGAAATTGGTTTCAGCTTGTCGAAACCTTCAGTCTCAATCATTCCCTTCGGTAGCCTTATGCATGGAAATTCTAGGTCTTATGACTGCTGCATCGGACGCGATCCCCTTTGCTCGTTTTCACATGCGACCTCTTCAGCTCTGTATGCTGAACCAGTGGTGCAGGGATTATGCAAAGATATCGCAATTAATATCTTTAAAACCGATTGTACGACACTCTCTGACGTGGTGGACAGACCACCATCGTTTAGTTCAGAGGGCTTCTTTTGTTCTTCCGACCTGGACTGTGATCTCAACAGATGCAAGTCTGACAGGTTGGGGAGCTGTATGGGGATCTCTGACAGCACAAGGGGTTTGGGAATCTCAGGAGGCGAGATTACCAATCAACATTTTGGAACTCCGTGCGATTTTCAGAGCTCTTCAGTCGTGGCCTCTTCTAAAGAAAGAGTCATTCATTTGTTTTCAGACAGACAATGTCACAACCGTGGCATATGTCAATCATCAAGGAGGGACTCACAGTCCTCTGGCTATGAAAGAAGTATCTCGAATACTTGTTTGGGCGGAATCCAGCTCCTGTCTAATTTCTGCAGTTCATATCCCAGATATAGACAATTGGGAAGCGGATTATCTCAGTCGCCAGACGTTACATCCGGGCGAGTGGTCTCTTCACCCAGAGGTATTTCTTCAGATTGTTCAAATGTGGGAACTTCCAGAAATAGATCTGATGGCTTCTCATATAAACAAGAAGCTTCCCAGGTATCTGTCCAGATCCAGGGATCCTCAGGCGGAAGCAGTGGATGCATTGTCACTTCCTTGGAAGTATCATCCTGCCTATATCTTTCCGCCTCTAGTACTTCTTCCAAAAGTGATTTCCAAGATTCTAAAGGAGCGTTCGTCTGTTCTGCTGGTGGCTCCAGCATGGCCTCACAGGTTTTGGTATGCGGATCTTGTCCGGATGGCTACTTGCCAACCGTGGACTCTTCCGTTAAGACCAGACCTTCTATCGCAAGGTCCTTTTTTCCATCAGGATCTCAAATCCTTAAATTTGAAGGTATGGAGATTGAACACCTGATTCTCAGTCATAGAGGTTTCTCTGACTCCGTAATTAATACTATGTTACAGGCTCGTAAATCTGTATCTAGGAAGATATATTATCGAGTCTGGAAGACTTACATTTTTTGGTGTTCTTCTCATCATTTTTCCTGGCATTCTTTTAGAATTCCTAGAATTTTACAGTTTCTTCAGGATGGTTTGGATAAGGGTTTGTCTGCAAGTTCCTTGAAAGGACAAATCTCTGCTCTTTCTGTTCTTTTTCACAGAAAGATTGCTAATCTTCCTGATATTCATTGTTTTGTACAGGCTTTGGTTCGTATAAAACCTGTCATTAAGTCAATCTCTCCTCCTTGGAGTTTGAATTTGGTTCTGGGGGCTCTTCAAGCTCCTCCGTTTGAACCTATGCATTCACTGGATATTAAATTACTTTCTTGGAAAGTTTTGTTTCTTTTTGCCATCTCATCTGCTAGAAGAGTTTCTGAATTATCTGCTCTTTCTTGTGAGTCTCCTTTTCTGATTTTTCATCAGGATAAGGCGGTTTTGCGAACTTCATTTAAATTTTTACCTAAGGTTGTGAATTCTAACAACATTAGTAGAGAAATTGTAGTTCCTTCATTGTGTCCTAATCCTAAGAACTCTAAGGAAAGATCGTTGCATTCTTTGGATGTAGTTAGAGCTTTGAAATATTATGTTGAAGCTACGAAAGATTTCCGAAAGACTTCTAGTCTATTTGTTATCTTTTCTGGTTCTAGGAAAGGTCAGAAGGCTTCTACCATTTCTTTGGCATCGTGGTTAAAGTCTTTGATTCATCATGCTTATGTTGAGTCGGGTAGAACTCCGCCTCAAAGGATTACAGCTCATTCGACTAGGTCAGTCTCTACTTCCTGGGTATTTAGGAATGAAGCTTCGGTTGATCAGATTTGCAAAGCAGCAACTTGGTCTTCTTTGCATACTTTTACTAAATTCTACCATTTTGATGTGTTTTCTTCTTCAGAAGCAGTCTTTGGTAGAAAAGTACTTCAGGCAGCTGTTTCAGTTTGATTCTTCTGCTTATAATTTCATTTTTTTTCATTATAAGATTAAGACTTTGTTTTGGTTGTGGATTATTTTTCAGCAGAATTGGCTGTCTTTATTTTATCCCTCCCTCTCTAGTGACTCTTGCGTGGAAGATCCACATCTTGGGTATTCATTATCCCATACGTCACTAGCTCATGGACTCTTGCTAATTACATGAAAGAAAACATAATTTATGTAAGAACTTTCCTGATAAATTAATTTCTTTCATATTAGCAAGAGTCCATGAGGCCCACCCTTTTTTGTGGTGGTTATGATTTTTTTGTATAAAGCACAATTATTCCAATTCTTTATTTTTTATGCTTTCACACTTTTTTCTTATCACCCCACTTCTTGGCTATTCGTTAAACTGATTTGTGGGTGTGGTGAGGGGTGTATTTATAGGCATTTTGAGGTTTGGGAAACTTTGCCCCTACTGGTAGGAATGTATATCCCATACGTCACTAGCTCATGGACTCTTGCTAATATGAAAGAAATGAATTTATCAGGTAAGTTCTTACATAAATTATATTTTTTTGTTCTTATATATATATATATATATACACGCATGATGTTTTTTTATAAAATGTATTTCTATACACACATTCCCGAGTGTGAATTCATTGGAATGTAAAATATATACATTAAGTACATAAACAGCGCTACAGAATTTGGCGGCGCTATACAAATAAATGATAATAATAAACACTTTATTAAAAATGAATAATGTATAAATATATTTTTTCGTAATTTCATATACTTGACTGCAAAGGGCTCCAATGCACTTTATATCTGTGTACATATTTATTTATGTATTAAACACAAATACATATGAAGACATATATATAACATATATGTATCAGTGGTTTCCACATAAAATGTTGCCAGCCAGGTGGCATTGTGAAGTAGCCAGGTGGCAGTTTAATATTTTCTAATATAGCATTGTCTGCTATCAAAGAACAAATAAATTGCATAGTTTAATTTTAAATGTATCTAATGATAATAGGCCAGATTACGAGTGCAGCGCAAATTAACGCTCCCGCTTGAGCGTTAACTGCGCTAGAAGATTTTTGCACTCATCAGGTTGCGCTCATATTATGAGTTGAAAGTAAACTGTTTTCACTCTCGCGGTAACCTGACTAGTGCAAAAATCTGAAGTTAGAATATTGCGTGCACATTCACATATTCCCCCATAGAAGTCAATGGAGGAAAAAAGTGTAAATAACCCCCCACTAGCATATTCTCATTTGCGCTAACCCAACACGAAAATATGAATATTTCACATTCCAATGTTCTGCACATAACAAATAGGTTCTATTTATTCATAAATACATATTTCTATATAAATCTGATGGTATTTTGGTACATTATACAGTTGTAATCAAAAGATTTCAACCCCCATTGCAAATCAGGTTCATTGTCAAAATGTACAGACTTTCAGCTGTTTGCAATGAAGAAATCAAACAAAAGAAATTGAAATAGCTCAATGCAATGAATGCTTTATAAGGTTTCTCCAAATTCAACTAAAAATGCAACTTGTAATGAATTTTGCAGTCTCAAAATTATTCAACCTCCTGAATAGAATCCCTCACAACAGCACACATATGCAAAACAGGTGTTGTCTCAAGAACACTTGATGCAACTAATCAAGGGATTCATTAGTTGCACCAGGTGTGCTTGAGTTAGAACACATGAAATACCTGAACTGGCTAGGGGTTTGTTAAGTGTCAAGTTTCACTGCATGTTAGAAATATAGCTAAGTCAAAAGAATGATACAAAAAGTTAGGAGAAGAGATCATCGCCCTTTACAAACAAGGAACAGGATACAAAAAGATAGCAAAGGCCCTGAATGTTCCAAGAGACACCGTTGGAAGCATAGTTTGCAAGTTCAAAGAACAGTGGTTACACTACCTGCACAGGCAAAAAAAGGAAGCTATCAATGGCTGCAACCAGATTTCTGAGAAGGCAGGTTGAGAAAATGCCTTGAGTGACTGCAAAAGACCTGCAGCTAGACTTGGTGGCAACAGGCACAGAGGTTTCAGTTTGCACAGTAAGGCGTGTACTAAATGCAAAAGGTTTTATATGCCAGAACTCCAAGACGTACTCCACTACTGACCCAAAAGCACAAGAAAAGTCAGCTTCAATATGTTCAACATCATATAAATAAGCCACAGAAGTTTTGGGATTCTGTTCTGTGGAGCGATGAAACAAAACTGGAACTTTAGGGCCTGATGGATCAGCAGTATGTCTGGAGAAAGAAGAATGAAGCCTGCGCTGAAAAGAACACTGCCTACAGTTAAGCATGGTGGTGGCTCGGTGATTAACTGGGGCTGCTTTTCATCCTCTGGCACTGGCAACCTGCATGTGGAAGACAAGATGGATTCATTGAAGTATCAGGAAATCCTAGGAGAAAATGTCATGCTGTGAATAAGCTGAAGCTTGGGTATCATTGGAGATTCCGACTGGACAATGATCCCAAGCATACCTCAAATTCCACCAAGGTTTGGTTGTAGATGTAGTACTGGAAGATTCTGCAGTGGCCATCACAGTCACCTGACTTGAAACCCATAGAAAACTCAAGAATATGACTGAACTGGAGGCCATTGCTCATGAGGAATGGGCTAAGATTCCTCAGGAACGCTGCCAGAAGCTGGTGTCTGGCTATGCATCTGGTTTGCAGCAGGTTATAAACAGCAAAAGGGTGCTCTACCAAGAACTAACAATGCTTGCCATGAAGGGGTTGAATAATTTTGAGACTGCAGACTTCATTAAAAGTTGTATTTTAAGTTGAATTTGAAGAAACCACTTGAATAATTTGTTGTGTTGAGCTATTTAATTGAATGTTGTTTGATTAGTTAATTGCAAACAGCTGAAAGTCTGTACATTTTGACAATAAACCTTATTTGCAATGGGGGTTGAATAATTTTGATTACAACTGTATATCTATACAAATATATATATATACACATATATATATATATACACACACACACACATATATATATATATATATATATATATATATATATATATATATATAGGTATAGATATATACAGATATACTGTATATAGTAATATATATATATCCGCTATGTGCTTTAACCAGTTTGAGATGATTTGAGCTTTGTGACATGGTGCATTATCCTGCTGGAAGTAGCCATCAGAAGATGGGGATACTGTAGTCATAAAGGGATGGACATGGTCAGCAGCAATACTCAGGTAGGCCATGGAGTTTAAACCATGCTCAATTGGTACTAAAGAGCCCAAAGTGTGCCAAGAAAATATCCCCCACCACCAGCCTGAACCGTTGATACAAGGCAGGATGGATCCATGCTTTTTATGTTGGTTAAACCAAATTCTGACCCTACCATCTGAATGTTGCAGCAGAAATCGAGACTCATCAGACCAGGCAATGTTTTTCCAATCTTCTATTCTCCAATTTTGGTGAGCCTGTGCAAATTGAAGCCTCAGTTTCCTGTTCTTAGCTGACAGGAGTCGCACCCGATGTGGTCTTCGGCTGCTGTAGCCCATCTTCATCAAAGTTAGACATGTTGTGCATTCAGAGATGGTATTCTGCATACCTTGATTGTGACAAGTGGTTATTTGAGTTACTGTTGCCTTTCTATCATCTCAAACCAGTCTGCCCATTCTCCTCTGACCTTAACAAAGCATTTTTGTCCACACAACTGCTGCTCACTGGACATTTTCTCTTTTTCTGACCATTCTCTGTAAACCCTAGAGATAGTTGTGTGTGAAAATCCCAGTAGATCAGCAGTTTTTTGAAATATGAAGACCAGTTCACCTGGCACCAACAAACATGCCACATTCAAAGTCACTTAAATCACCTTTCTTCCCCATTTTGATGCTCAGTTTGAACTTCAGCAAGTCGTCTTCACCACATCTAGATGCCTAAATACATTGAGTTGCTGCCATGTGATTGGCTGATTAGCAATTTGTGTTACCAAGCAATTGAACAGGTGTACCTAATAAAGTGGCTGGTGAGTGTATATAGGTCTATTTAGGTGTACACGTGTATTTATGTGTTTATATGTGTATATATGTCTGTAAATACATATATACACATATAAATTCATAAATACATATAAATTCATTCATAAATACATATATATATATATATATATATATATACACATATACACACACACATATATACATATATATATATATATATATATATATATATATACATATACATATATACACACACACACAAACACATTATATATATATATATATATATATATATATATATATATATATATATATATACTGTATATATACATATATACATACATATACACACACACATAGACATCTTTAGACATGTATATGTATGTATCACAATGTTAAAGCCCTTTGCCTGCCTTTATAACTTTTGTGTGCAATATTTTTTTTTAATAATTTTTATTGGATAGTGTTATAATAAATGTAAGTGTACTTTGTAATGTAATTTTTATGTGTTTTATGCAACTTTTATGTTTTTCGAAACAGTTAACCAGAGCTCTGAAGTTGCAGTAATAATTCTAGCATAAATCGTGATTGCGCTCAAGTGATCGTGTTTACTTTTAACTCGTAATAAGAATGGTAAGCCCGATGAGCACAAACCCTCGTGATTAACCCCTTATCGATCAGGTACAAACGTTTGCGCCCAATATGTGCAATAAAATTTTTTACATGTTTAATATTAGCTATTTTTAGTTTAATATTGCCTAAAATTTTAGCCAGGTGGTCAGTAAAATCAGCTGGGTGATGCAACAGCTAAAAATGTGAACACTATATATATATATATATATACACATACATATACATATGCGAAGAGACTGCGAACAGAGGAAACACAGCGCAACCCAAGATTCAAGCGTAAAGTTTTTTATTATACAATCACACACACATATAGAAACATACTTACAGGAAGTATGTACTTAGTAAGCACATAAAAAGTCTTTAAGATGACAAAGTCCACATAGCGGCATACACAGTAGTGTGATAGCGTATTCAAAGAGTCAGTGGTTACTTGGATAAAACAGCATGTCTCCGGCATTCAGTGTAGCTGATTCAAACAGCCCGCTAATACTCAAACGTCCTGCTACGGATGCTCTGAGGGACCAAAAAAGTAAATTTATGCTTACCTGATAAATTAATTTCTTCTACGATATGTCGAGTCCATGGGTTTCATCCTTACTTGTGGGATTTATCCTCTTGCTAACAGGAAGTGGCAAAGAGCACCACAGCAGAGCTGTATATATAGCTCCTCCCTCCTCTCCACCCCCAGTCATTCGACCGAAGTTAGGAAGAGAAAGGAAAAGCTAAAGGTGCAGAGGTGACTGAAGTTTACAAAAAATAATATAACCGAAATCTGTCTTAAAATAACAGGGCGGGCCATGGACTCGACATATCGTAGAAGATATTAATTTATCAGGTAAGCATAAATTTACTTTTCTTCTACAAGATATGTCGAGTCCACGGGTTTCATCCTTACTTGTGGGATACAATACCAAAGTTACAGGACATGGATGAAAGGGAGGGAACAAGACAGGAACCTATACGGAAGGCACCACTGCTTGAAGAACCTTTCTCCCAAAACCAGCCTCAGAAGAAGCAAAAGAATTTTGAAAAAGTGTGAAGAGATGAGCAAGTCGCAGCCTTGCAAATCTGTTCAACAGAAGCATCGTTTTTAAATGCCCATGAGGAAGCCACAGCCCTAGTAGAATGAGCTGTCATTCTTTCAGGAGGCTGCTGTCCAGCAGTCTGATATGCCAGATGGATGATACTCTTCAGCCAAAAAGAAAGAGAGGTAGCCGTAGCTTTCTGACCCCTACGTTTTCCAGAATAAACAGTGAATAAAGAAGAAGATTGACGGAAATCCTTAGTCGCCTGCAAGTAAAACTTCAAGGCACGGATCACGTCCAGGTTATGTAACTTACGCTCCTTCTTAGAAGAAGGATTAGGACATAATGAAGGAACAACAATTTCCTGATTAATATTCTTATTAGAAACAACCTTAGGAAGGGAAACCAGGCTTGGTACGTAAAACCACCTTATCAGAATGGAAGATAAGATAAGGCAAATCACATTGTAATTCTGAAAGCTCAGAAACTCTACAAGCAGAAGAAATAGCAACCAAAAACAAAACTTTCCAAGATAACAGTTCAATATCTATGGAATGCATAGGTTCAAACAGAACCCCTTGAAGAACATTAAGAACTAAATTCAAACTCCAAGGTGGAGCAATTGGTCGAAACACAGGCTTAATTCTGATTAAAGCCTGACAAAAAGACTGAACATCTGGAACATCTGCCAAACGTTTGTGAAGCAAAATTGATAAAGCAGAAATCTGTCCCTTTAAGGAACTCGCTGATAACCCTTTCTCCAATCCTGCAGCTGCAGAGAAATTAGATTTGGATGTTGGAAAGGACCCTGAATGAGAAGGTCCTGTCTCACCAGGAGTTTCCATGGAGGCAGAGAGGACATGTCCACTAGATCTGCATACCAAGTCCTGTGTGGCCACGCAGGCGCGATTAGAATTACTGAAGCTCTCTCCTGTTTGATCCGAGCAATCACCTGGGGAAGGAGAGGAAACGGGGGAAACGCATAAGCTAGGTTGAACGACCAAGGCACTGCCAGGGCATCTACTAGTTCGGCCTGAGGATCCTGTGGTTACTTGGATAAAACAGCACGTCTCTGGCATTCAGTGTAGCCGATTCAAACAGCCCGCTAATACTCAAACGTCCTGCTACGGATGCTCTGAGGGACCAAAAAAGTAAATTTATGCTTACCTGATAAATTAATTTCTTCTACGATATGTCGAGTCCACAGGTTTCATCCTTACTTGTGGGATTTATCCTCCTGCTAACAGGAAGTGGCAAAGAGCACCACAGCAGAGCTGTATATATAGCTCGTCCCTCCTCTCCACCCCCAGTCATTCGACCAAAGTTAGGAAGAGAAAGGAAAAGCTAAAGGTGCAGAGGTGACTGAAGTTTACAAAAAATAATATAACCGAAATCTGTCTTAAAAATAACAGGGCGGGCCGTGGACTCGACATATCGTAGAAGATATTAATTTATCAGGTAAGCATAAATTTAATTTCTTCTACAAGATATGTCGAGTCCACGGGTTTCATCCTTACTTGTGGGATACAATACCAAAGTTACAGGACACGGATGAAAGGGAGGGAACAAGACAGGAACCTATACAGAAGGCACCACTGCTTGAAGAACCTTTCTCCCAAAACCAGCCTCAGAAGAAGCAAAAGTATCAAATTTGTAGAATTTTGAAAAAGTGTGAAGAGATGACCAAGTCGCAGCCTTGCAAATCTGTTCAACAGAAGCATCGTTTTTAAATGCCTATGAGGAAGCCACAGCCCTAGTAGAATGAGCTGTCATTCTTTCAGGAGGCTGCTGTCCAGCAGTCTCATATGCCAGACGGATGATACTCTTCAGCCAAAAAGAAAAAGAGGTAGCCGTAGCTTTCTGACCCCTACGTTTTCCAGAATAAACAGTGAATAAAGAAGAAGATTGACGGAAATCCTTAGTCGCCTGCAAGTAAAACTTCAAGGCACGGACCACGTCCAGGTTATGTAACTTACGCTCCTTCTTAGAAGAAGGATTAGGACATAATGAAGGAACAACAATTTCCTGATTAATATTCTTATTAGAAACAACCTTAGGAAGGAAACCAGGTTTGGTACGTAAAACCACCTTATCAGAATAGAAGATAAGATAAGGCGAATCACATTGTAATGCTGAAAGCTCAGAATCTCTATGAGCAGAAGAAATAGCAACCAAAAACAAAACTTTCCAAGATAACAGTTTAATATCTATGGAATGCATAGGTTCAAACGGAACCCCTTGAAGAACATTAAGAACAAAATTCAAACTCCAAGGTGAAGCAATTGGTCGAAACACAGGCTTAATTCTGATTAAAGCCTGACAAAAAGACTGAACATCTGGAACATCTGCCAAACGTTTATGAAGCAAAATTGACAAAGCAGAAATCTGTCCCTTTAAGGAACTCGCTGATAACCCTTTCTCCAATCCTTCTTGGAGAAAAGACAGAATCTTAGGAATCCTAACTTTACTCCATGAGTAGCCCTTGGATTCACACCAAAAAATATATTTACGCCATATCTTATGATAGATCTTTCTAGTGACAGGCTTACGTGCCTTAATCAAAGTATCAATGACCGCTTCAGAGAAACCCTGCTTAGATAAAATCAAGCGTTCAATCTCCAAGCAGTCAGCTGCAGAGAAATTAGATTTGGATGTTGGAAAGGACCCTGAATGAGAAGGTCCTGTCTCACCAGGAGTTTCCACGGAGGCAGAGAGGACATGTCCACTAGAACTGCATACCAAGTTTTGTGTGGCCACGCAGCCGCGATTAGAATTACTGAAACTCTCTCCTGTTTGATCCGAGCAATCACCTGGGGAAGGAGAGGAAACGGTGGAAACACATATGCTAGGTTGAACGACCAAGGCACTGCCAGGGCATCTACTAGTTCGGCCTGAGGATCCCTCAACCTGGATCCGTATCTTGGGAGCTTGGCATTCTGTCGAGACGCCATCAGATCCAATTCCGGTCTGCCCCATCGGAGAATCAGTGAGGCAAATACCTCCGGATGGAGTTCCCACTCCCCCGGATGAAAAGCCCGGCAGCTTAAATAATCCGCTTCCCAGTTGTCCACTCCCGGGATGTGGATTGCTGACAGATAACAAGAGTGGGTCTCTGCCCATCAAATTATTTTGGATACCTCTATCATCGCTAAAGAACTCCTCATTCCTCCCTGATGATTGATGTAAGCCACAGTCGTGATGTTGTCCGACTGGAATCTGATGAATTTGGCCGAAGCCAACTGAGGCCACGCCTGAAGCGCATTGAATATTGCTCTCAATTTCAGAATATTGATTGGCAGTAGAGACTCCACCTGAGTCCATACACCCTGAGCCTTCAGAGGATTCTAGACTGCACCCCAGCCCAGAAGACTGGCATCCATTGTCATTATCATCCACGAGGGTCTGCGGAAACATGTCCCTCAGGAAAGATGCTCCAGCGACAACCACCAAAGAAGAGAGTCTCTGGTCTCTTGATCCAGATTTATCGGAGGAGATAAATTCACATAGTCCCCATTCCACTGTCCGAGCATGCACAGTTGCAGTGGTCTGAGGTGAAACCGAGCAAATGGAATGATGTCCATTGCCGCCACCATCAATCCAATTACCTCCAAACACTGAGCCACTGATGGCCGAGGATTAGACTGAAGGGCTCTGCATGTATTTAGAATTTTTGACTTTCTGACCTCCGTCAGAAATATCTTCATGTCTATAGAATCTATCAGAGTTCCCAAGAAGGGAACCTTTGTCTGTGGAATTAGTGAACTCTTTTCTAAGTTAACCTTCCATCCGTGAGTTCTCAGGAAGGACAACACTGTGTCTGTATGAGACTTTGTTAGATGATAGGTTGACGCCTGGATCAGAATATCATCCAGATAAGGTGCCACTGCTATGCCCCGCGGCCTGAGAACCGCCAGAAGGGACCCTAGAACCTTTGTGAAAATTCTGAATGCTGTGGCCAACCCGAAGGGAAGAGCCACAAACTGAAAATGTTTGTCCAGGAAGGCAAACCTTAGGTACTGATGATGATCCTTGTGGATAGGAATATGCAGGTATGTATCCTTCAAGTCCATGGTAGTCATATATTGACTGTCCTGGATCATTGGTAGAATTGTTCGAATAGTCTCCATCTTGAAAGATGGGACCCTGAGAAACTTGTTTAGACTCTTGAGATCTAAAATGGATCTGAACGTTCCCTTTTTTTTGGGAACCACGAAAAGATTTGAGTAAAATCCCCACCCTTGTTCTAGTTTTGGAATGGGACGAATTACTCCCATGGTAGAGAGGTCTTTTACACAACGTAAGAATGCCTCTCTCTTTATCTGGTCTACAGACAATCATTAAATAAGAAATCTCCCTCTTGGGAGAAAACTTTTGAACTCCAGTTGATACCCGTGGGTCACGATCTCTAGTGCCCAAGGATCCTGAACATCTCTTGCCCAAGCCTGAGCAAAGAGAGAAAGTCTGCCCCCAACTAGATCCGATCCTGGATCGGGGGCCGCCCCTTTATGCTGTCTTAGTAGTAGCAGCGGGCTTCTTGGGTTGTTTACCCTTGTTCCAAGCCTGGTTGGGTCTCCAGACGGACTTGGCCTGAGCAAAATTCCCTTCCTGCTTTGTGGAGGAAGAGAAATAAGAGGGTACTCCTTTAAAGTTCCGAAAGGAACGAAAATTATTTTGTTTACCCCTCATCTTAGCGGACTTATCCTGAGGTAAAGCGTAACCTTTACCTCCAGTAAGGTCAGAAATGATTTCCTTCAACTCAGGCCCGAATAGGGTCTTACCCTTGAAAGGAATAGCCAAGAGCTTGGACTTAGATGATACATCAGCAGACCACGATTTTAACCACAACGCTCTACGCGCTAAACGCTCTATGCGCTAAAATGGCAAATCCTGCATTTTTAGCCGCCAACTTAGCAATTTGAAAGGCGGCATCTGCAATAAAAGAATTAGCTAGCTTGAGAGCCTTAATTCTATCTAAAATATCTTCTAAAGGTGTCTCACCCTTAAGAGACTCTTCTAGAGCATCAAACCAGAAAGCTGCAGCAGTAGTCACTGGAATTATGCAGGCTGTTGGTTGTAAAAGGAAACCCTGATGAATAAATAACTTCTTTAGAAGACCCTCTAATTTTTTATCCATAGGGTCTTCAATAGCAATAGTTGTACTCTTAGCCAGTGTAGATATAGCTCCCTCCACCTTAGGGACAGTCTGCCAAGAGTCCCTAATATTCTCTGATATGGGATACATTTTCCTAAAATTAGGAGGGGGAGAGAACGGTATACCCGGTCTATCCCACTCATTCTTAATAATCTCCGAAATTCTCTTAGGAACCGGAAAAACATCAGTGTAAGCGGGTATTTCTAGATATTTGTCCATTTTAGACAATTTCTCTGGTGGTACCATAATAGGGTCACAGTCATCCAGAGACCTCCCGAAGTAACAAGCGGAGGTGTTCTAGCTTAAATTTAAAAGACATAACGTCCGAATCTGTCTGAGGTAACAAACTACCTGGTTCTGTAAGTTCTCCCTCAGACAAAATTTCCCTGACCCCCAACTCAGATCCCTGTGAGGGCACATCGTAAATAGCCAACAAAGCATCAGAGGATTCAGCATTTTCATTGATTCCTGTCCTACTGCGTTTACCCTGTAACACTGGTAATTTAGAGAATACCTCTTTAAGGGTAGTTGACATAACTGCAGCCATATCCTGCAAAGTAAAAGAATTAGACGCATTTGAGGAACTCGGCGTCGCTTGGATGGGCGTTAATGGTTGTGACACTTGGGGAGAATTAGACGGCATATACTGATTCTCTTCAGACTGAGAATCATCCTTAGGCATACTTTCCTTACATAAAATATGCTTTTTACATTGTAAGGCCCTTTCAGTACAAGAGGTACACAAAGTAAGAGGGGGTTCCACAATGGCTTCTAAACACATAGAACAATGAGTTTCCTCAAGTTCAGACATGTTAAACAGACTAGCAATAGCCACACTAGTCGTAATTAACCTTTAATAGTGAATTAAACCAATTACAAAAAAATATGTACAGCGCCTTTAAATATTAAAAGCGCAACAATTTTACTGTGCAGCACTAAAAAACGATTTTTGTACTAAATAATCAAACAAATCAGTTCAAATTTTCCAAAAATTATTGCAGCAATGGAGCAAAGCTAAATCACCCTGAAAAAAACTTTTTACATATGGCAAAAACTTTAACAAAGATTACAGCCCCTGCACCTGCACCCAGGTACTGCGGATTGAATCAACAACGATCCGGTGATGAATTATCCACTTTTGGCCCCACCGGGGCTAATGTCTGCTGCCTTCTAGTCGGGAGAAACTGCGCGTCTGAGCGAGCGAAATAGGCTCCGCCCACCATGGGCGTCGTGTTCACAGTCTCCCTAACCGCAAGGAAAGCAGTTTACATAGCCAGGTGGTCCCCAAGTGTACTTTTTTAAAAACACATAGTCGATATGCCTGCCTGCTGTCTTGCATAATAAACACACAGCAGCCCCAGTGTCTAGCCCTTAATAAACCTTCATACCAAAATGTTTATTATGTATGCACCAGTAAGATCAGTAACCCATAGTCCCTATATGTCTACTGCTTACCCCTTCCCCTACAGGGAATAATGTCAGCCATTTCTGATATAACCTGTTTCCTCAGAAAATAAAAGACTGAACATACCTCAATGCTGCCTGTAGCATGACACCGGTCTCCCCACTGAAGATTTCTCATGCACTACCTTCAGAACTCTGTGGGAACCAGAATGGATCTTAGTAATGTCTGCTAAGATCATCAACCTCATGGGAGAAAAAAGGATCTCTTCATTCCTGTTTGGAATCCAGACTTTATGCTTACCTTGATTTCTTCTACGATACGACGAGTCCATGGATTTCATCCTTACTTGTGGGATATTAACCTCCTGCTAACAGGAAGTGGCAAAGAGCACCACAGCAGAGCTGTATATATAGCTCCTCCCTTCCCTCCACCCCCAGTCATTCGACCGAAAGTTTAGGAAGAGAAAGGAAAAGCTAAAGGTGCATTGGTGACTGAAGTTGTAAAAAATAAAATATAATCTGTCTTAACAATGACAGGGAGGGCCGTGGACTCATCGTATCGTAGAAGAAATCAATTTATCAGGTAAGCATAAATTTCCTTTTCTTCTACAAGATACGACGAGTCCACGGATTTCATCCTTACTTGTGGGATACAATACCAAAACTACAGAACACGGATGAAATGGGAGGGACAAGACAGAGACCCAAACAGAAGGCACCACTGCTTGAAGAACCTTTCTCCCAAAAGCAGCCTCAGAAGATGCAAAAGTATCAAATTTGTAAAATTTGGAAAAAGTATGAAGAGACGACCAAGTCGCAGCCTTACAAATCTGCTCAACAGAAGCATCGTTTTTAAAAGCCCATGTGGAAAGCACAGCCCTAGTAGAATGAGCCGTAATTCTTTCAGGAGGCTGCTGTCCAACAGTCTCATATGCCAGGCGGATGATACTCCTCAGCCAAAAAGAAAGAGAGGTAGCCGTAGCTTTCTGACCCCTACGCTTTCCAGAATAAACAATGAATAATGAAGATGATTGACGGAAATCCTTAGTTGCCTGTAAGTAAAACTTCAAGGCACGGACCACGTCCGGGTCATGTAACAGACGCTCCTTCTTAGAAGAAGGATTAGGACACAAGGAAGGCACAATAATTTCCTGATTAATATTCTTATTTGAAACAACCTTAGGAAGAAATCCAGGTTTGGTACGCAAAACCACCTTATCAGAATGAAATATAAGATAAGGTGAATCACATTGTAACGCTGAAAGCTCAGAAACTCTACGAGCAGAAGAGATAGCAACCAAAAACAAAACTTTCCAAGATAACAATTTAATATCTATGGAATGCATGGGCTCAAACGGAACCCCTTGAAGAACTCTAAGAACTAAATTCAAACTCCAGGGAGGAGTAATTGGTCTAAATACAGGCTTAATTCGAGTTAGAGCCTGACAAAAAGACTGAACATCTGGAACACCTGCCAAACGTTTGTGAAGCAAAATTGACAAAGCAGAAATCTGTCCCTTTAAGGAACTTGCTGATAACCCTTTCTCCAATCCTTCTTGGAGAAAAGACAGAATCCTGGGAATCCTAACATTACTCCATGAGTAGCCCTTGGATTCACACCAATAAAGATATTTACGCCATATCTTATGATAGATCTTTCTTGTGACAGGCTTACGTGCCTGTATTAGAGTATCGATGACCGATTCTAAAAATTGCCGCTTAGATAAAATCAAGTGTTCAATCTCCAGGCAGTCAGCTGCAGAGAATTTAGATTTGGATGTTGAAAAGGCCCTTGAATGAGAAGGTCCTGTCTCAAAAGAAGCTTCCACGGAGGTAGAGAGGACTAAATCCGCAAACCAAGTCCTGCATGGCCACGCAGGCGCGATCAGGATTACCAAAGCTCTCTCCTGTTTGATGCGAGCAATCACGCATGGAAGGAGAGGAAACGGTGGAAACACATAAGCTAGGCTGAACGACCAAGGTACTGCCAAGGCATCTATCAGTTTGGCCTGGGGATCCCTCGACCTGGATCCGTAACGTGGAAGCTTGGCATTCTGTCGAGATGCCATCAGATCCAATTCCGGTCTGCCCCATTGGCGAATCAGTGAGGCAAACACCTCCGGGTGGAGTTCCCCCTCCCCCGGATGAAAAGTCTGACGACTTAGAAAATCCACTTCCCAGTTCTCTACTCCATCGGATAATCTTGGATACTTCTTTCATCGCTAAGGAACTCCTTGTTCCCCCCTGATGATTGATATAAGCCACAGTCGTGATATTGTCCGACTGGAATCTGATGAATTTGGCTGAAGCCAACTGAGGCCACGCCTGAAGCGCATTGAATATTGCTCTCAGTTCCAGAATATTGATTGGAAGTAGAGACTCCACCTGAGTCCAAACACCCTGAGCCTTCAGGGAATTTCAGACTGCACCGCAGCCCAGTAGACTGGCGTCCGTCGTCACTATCACCCACAAGGGTCTGCGGAAGCACGTCCCTTGGGACAGATGATCTGGCGACAACCACCAACGAAGAGAGTCTCTGGTCTCTTGATCCAGATTTATCGGAGGAGATAAATTTGCATAGTCCCCATTCCACTGTCCGAGCATGCACAGCTGCAGTGGTCTGAGATGAAAGCGAGTAAACGGAATGATGTCCATTGCCGCTACCATTAACCCAATTACCTCCATACACTGAGCCACTGATGGCTGAAGAATGGAATTAAGTGCTCGGCAAGTATTTAGAATCTTTGATTTTCTGACGTGGAACTAGGGAACTCTTTTCTATGTTCACCTTCCAACCATGAGTTCTCAGGAAGGACAACACTGTGTCTGTATGAGACTTTGTTAGATGATAAGTTGACGCCTGAATCAAAATATCGTCCAGATAAGGTGCCACTGCTATGCCCCGCGGTCTGAGAACCGCCAGAAGGGACCCTAGAACCTTTGTGAAGATCCTGGGTGCTGTGGCCAACCCGAAGGGAAGAGCCACAAACTGAAAATGTTTGTCCAGGAAGGCAAACCTTAGAAACTGATGATGATCCTTGTGAATAGGGATATGAAGGTATGCATCCTTCAAGTCCACGGTAGTCATTTATTGACCCTCTTGGATCATTGGTAAAATTGTTCGTATAGTCTCCATCTTGAACGATGGGACTCTGAGAAACTTGTTCAGACACTTGAGATCTAGAATGGGTCTGAAAGTTCCCTCTTTTTTGGGAACCACAAAAAGATTTGAGTAAAACCCCAGCCCCTGTTCCAGTATTGGAACGGGAAAAATTACTCCCATGGTAGAGAGGTCTTTTACACAACCTAAGAACGCCTCTCTTTTTATGTGGTCTACAGACAATCGTGAAAGATGAAATCTCCCTCTTGGGAGAAAATCCTTAAATTCCAGTTGATACCTGTGGGTCACGATTTCCAATGCCCAGGGGTCCTGAACATCTCTTGCCCAGGCCTGAGCAAAGAAAGAAAGTCTGCCCCCTACTAGATTCGGTCCCGGATCGGGGGCCGCCCCTTCATGCCGTCTTTGTAGCAGCAGTGGGCTTCTTGGATTGTTTACCTTTATTCCAAGCCTGGTTGGGTCTCCAGACGGACATGGATTGAGCAAAATTCCCTTCCTGCTTTGTGGAGGAAGAGGAAGCAGAGGGTACTCTTTTAAAATTTCGAAAGGAACGAAAATGATTTTGTTTACCCCTCATCTTAACTGACTTATCCTGAAGTAGGGCGTGGCCTTTACCTCCAGTAATGTCAGAAATGATTTCCTTCAATTCAGGCCCGAATAGGGTCTTACCCTTGAAAGGAATAGCTAAAAGCTTAGATTTTGATGACACATCAGCAGACCACGATTTAAGCCATAACGCTCTGTAACAGACCCTTCTGTCAGTACTGGAAGGGTTAACTCTGTTCAGCTTTGAGAAGCTATTTTCTAAAGGCAGGTTTGCTGGCATCAGCTATAATTAAGTTTAAGTGATAAACATTCCCATTGTTCAATCACATCTAGAGAGCAGACGCCCCAGTGATAAGAAAGGATCAAGTGTGTCTTGTGTTTAACTTGTTATCTGCCTAAGTAAAGTAATGTGATTCTATTGTGGCCTGTCAAAGGGCGTTGTCCCTCCATCTAATGTACAACATTCTTTCAACCCCCCATCTGCGGTCTAACCTGCATAAATACTGGGCATATGGCCCTTAATAAAGTTCACTTTGTTTTACCTTGAATGTGGAGCCTGGTCTCATGTTTGAGGGGGGAACTGATTGGGGTTGTGAATTGCTGATTCCCTATTCAGGACATTGTTCATCTGGTATTAACCCTTGGTATCCTGTTGGTACCGTAACAATTGGTGGCAAGCGACGGAATGAACCTTATCGCCCAGAAGAGCAACTACACAAGCCAGTAACCTCAGGAAGAGGGGGATTATTACAATACTGACTAAGATGGAAAGAGTACCAGGGACAGAAGGAACCAATGGGCCCAGCATATCAGACAGAACTCCTGAAGAAGCAAGCTTTGATCGGGCGGTTAAAATAAGACTGGCATATTATGGCCCCAACCCATCTGCCGAAATTATCGACCGGGTCATAGCAGCTGTGGAGGCCAACCTACTTCGCCAAAGCAGCGCTGCAGCAGCCCAAGTCACAGCAACCCCAGTGGAAAAGGGAAAAGTAAATTTTGCAGCTTTTAAAAACTTCCTGGAAACAGAAGGAGAGATTGATGGGTACCTTGCGGATTTTGAGAGGCAATGTGCACTACACAAGGTACCCGCAGAGGACTGGGTCATGATATTATCCGGAAAATTATCCAGCCGGGCCAGTGAGGCTTTTCGGGCCATTCCAGATGAGGAAGTCTGGGATTATAATACTGTAAAAGAGGCTCTGCTCTCCAGGTATGCGGTTACACCGGAGGCATACCGGAGGCGGTTCAGAGACACTGTTAAATTAGCTGGAGATTCCTACCTTGAGTGGGCATGTAAGGTGCACCGCACAGCAGCTCACTGGATAGCGGGGTGCCAAGCCGTATCTGGGGAAGAGGTGCTGCAGCTATTCCTGTTGGAACATTGCTTCGACAAGTTACCCGCAGGAGTTCGAGAGTGGGTTCGGGACCGTAAACCCTCCACCCTGCATGAAGCGGCTCGCTTGGCAGATGAGTATACGGATGCCCGCAAACTGGACACTGCTACCACTAAGCCCCCTGCTAGAGTGGAGTACAGACCCCCAGTCACCCCAGCAGCTGCCAGTTACCAAACCCCGGTGCACCGCTATACCACACGGCCTCCGGCCACAAACTACCCTCAGAGAGCCCGGTTCAATTCGCGGGGCTACTCACAACCTATTCGGTGCTTTGGATGTAAGCAACTAGGGCACAAAAGACCAGAGTGTCCCCTAAACACAGCGAACCAAGCACAGTCCTGGAGAAGACCCGCCGGCGGAATCCCACGTAATCCTCAGCCTGCGGCCCGCTACGTAGAGGCGCAAGAATGCTGAGGCATCCTACATGAGGCAGACCTTGTGAAAGCTGCCCACCGGAATAACCGGCAACTGGTTAAAGTGAATGGGAAGGAGGTCAGTGGTCTACGGGATACTGGTGCTACCATGACCTTGCTTCAAAAGAACTTGGTGTCTGAGAAACAGCACACTGGAGACACTGTGGCTGTGAGGGTAGCAGGGGGCGCTGTGTTCCGCCTACCTGTTGCCAGGGTACATTTGGATTGGGGAGTGGGCGCTAGACCTGTGAATGTGGGGGTCATGAAGGACTTACCAGCTGATTTTCTCCTTGGAAATAACTTGGCCCCCCTTGTTTCTGCCTATGCTCCCATGGGTCCCGCTGATGTTAACCCTGTGACTGCCCGTGCCCAGATCCGTGCAGCAGAGACTAACCCACCTGCTGCTAAGCCCCAGGACGCTGAGCTCAGTAAATCTCTATCCGCTATTGATACGTGGAAGTCCCGTTACAATGCGCTGATGAAGGAGAAGAATCAAGTAGAGGATGAAATGGTCACGTTAAATAATCATGTAACAGTGCTAGCGGGAGAGAAGAGGAGTGCAGAGGAAAAAACACGTTTAGAACAGGAATCTCTGCTAGACCAGCTGCACCGACAGACTGCAGAAAACAGCTTGAGAGTGGAACATGAAACCTTAAAGACAAACTTAGCGACACTGGAGGAGAAGCTGACGCTGGCTCATAGTGAGGTGCAGCAACTCAAGGGCACCCTATGTCAGTATGAAGGGATTGTGGATACCTATAAAGAGCAGGTACAAAAAACTCGTAAAGAAGCTGATGAGATTTTGAAGGACTGCTTAGCCCTAGTCGGGGCACTGAAGAAGTTGAACCCTTATTTTTACGGGCAGGAATTCTCTCTCATAACGGGAATACAGATGGATTGTCCCGGCAAACTGATATGCCTACCACCTCCTAGTCCGGTCATCCCCAGGTTGACCCGCCAAAGGGTCAAGCCGGGTCTGCCGGAGTGTTCCACAAGGGGGGAGCTATGTGACAGACCCTTCTGTCAGTACTGGAAGGGTTAACTCTGTTCAGCTTTGAGAAGCTATTTTCTAAAGACAGGTTTGCTGGCATCAGCTATAATTAAGTTTAAGTGATAAACATTCCCATTGTTCAATCACATCTAGAGAGCAGACGCCCCAGTGATAAGAAAGGATCAAGTGTGTCTTGTGTTTAACTTGTTATCTGCCTAAGTAAAGTAATGTGATTCTATTGTGGCCTGTCAAAGGGCGTTGTCCCTCCATCTAATGTACAACATTCTTTCAACCCCCCATCTGGGGTCTAACCTGCATAAATACTGGGCATATGGCCCTTAATAAAGTTCACTTTGTTTTACCTTGAATGTGGAGCCTGGTCTCATGTTTGAGGGGGGAACTGATTGGGGTTGTGAATTGCTGATTCCCTATTCAGGACATTGTTCATCTGGTATTAACCCTTGGTACCGTAACACGATCTACGCGCTAAAATGGCAAATCCTGCATTTTTCGCCGCTAAATTAACAATTTAAAATGCGGCGTCTGTAATAAAAGAATTAACTAGCTTGAGAGCCTTAATTCTATCCAAAATGTCCTCTAATGGGGTCTCAACCTTCAGAGACTCTTCTAGAGCATCAAACCAAAAAGCTGCTGCAGTAGTAACTGGAACAATGCAAGCTGTAGGTTGTAAAAGAAAATCCTGATGAATAAATAATTTCTTTAGAAGACCTTCTAACTTCTTATCCATAGGGTCTTAATTTTAATTTTGTCCACTTTTTATCTTTATAGGATCACTTGGCACTTTATATATTAAGTTGGTCATTGAGTTTTTGCAATATATACAATGTAAAATATTTTGTAACACATTTGTACTTTTGTAATTTTATGAAAATGTATTTCGATATGCAGTATTCAATTTCACCATTGGAGGGCGATATTTGTGCATTTTTTCACAACTGTTTGGCGCCAATATGGCTATTTAAACAATGTTTTATTTACTTTATGTCATGCTTGAGAAAGGACTTATTGTTAGCCCGAAACGTTGCTGTATTTGACCTTTGTTTGAAAATTAAAGTCACTTTGCTCACTGCTGGAGATTACCCCTTTTTTCACTTTCTTTGAAAGCACAACTGTCCTCAATAGGTATAGTTGTACGCTTAGCCAGGGTAGATATAGCTCCCTCCACCTTAGGGACCGACTGCCAAGAGTCCTGAATGGTGTCTGATATGGGATACATTTTCTTAAAATTAGGAGGAGGAGAAAACGGTATACCTGGTCTATCCCATTCCTTTTTTATAATATCCGAAATTCTTTGAGAAACTGGAAAAACATCAGTGTAAGTAGGTACCTCTAGATATTTGTCCATCTTACACAATTTCTCTGGTGGTATCACAATAGGGTCACAATCATCCAGAGTCGCTAAAACCTCCCTAAGTAACAGGCGGAGGTGTTCAAGCTTAAATTTAAAGGACATGACATCCGAATCTGTCTGAGGTAACATATTTCCTGAGTCTGAAAGTTTTCCCTCAGACAGCAATTCCCTGACTCCCAACTCAGAGCCCTGTGAGGGCACGTCGGAAATAGCCAAAAAAGCATCAGAGGATTCAGTATTCACATTAATACCTGACCTACTGCGTTTACCCTGTAACACTGGTAATTTAGATAATACGTCTGTAAGGGTAGTTTACATCACTGCAGCCATCTCCTGCAGAGTAAAAGAATTAGACGCACTAGAGGTACTTGGCGTCACTTGTGTTGGCGTTAAAGGTTGTGAGACTTGGGGAGAATTGGATGGCATATCCTGATTCTCTTCAGACTGAGAATCATCCTTAGGCACACTTTCTTAACCTAAAATATGCTTTTTACATTGTAAGGCCCTTTCAGTACAAGAGGTACACAAAGTAAGAGGGGGTTCCACAATGGCTTCTAAACACATAGAGCAATTAGTATCCTCAATGTCAGACATGTTGAACAGACTAGCAATAACCACAATAGTCTTTAAACACTTTATTTATTGATTTCAACAATTTTTTGAAAAATGTGTACTGCGCCTTTAAGAAATAAAAAAGCGCACAAATTTTCCTAAACTGCCTAAAACGTTAAATAACGCAATGCAATTAAATATACTTATTCAATTGTGCCAACAATTGTTGCACCCTAAGAGCAAAGGGTGAATTTAACCTCCAAAAGACATTTATGGCAAAAAATAGATTTTATTTGAAGAAAAGACCCCTGCACCTCGCCGCAGTTCTGCTGTGGCGCCTACCTGCCCCCAGGGTACTGCAAAATGACTCGACAGCGATCCGGTGAACAGAACACAAGTTTAGGCCCAATCGGAGCTAATGCCTGCTGCCTTCTCAGTCAGAGTAAACTGCGCGTCTGAGCGCACGAAAATAGGTCCCGCCCATCATGGACGTCGTTCATATTAGTCTGTATCACCGCATGGGAAGTGGTTAGCAAAGAAAGCCATGTGGTCCCCTTAAAAACACTACAGTAATATTGCAGCCATTAGTGATGTCGCGAATTGTTCGCCGGGCGAATAGTTCCCGGCGAATATAGCATGTTCGCATTTGCCACGGCGGGCGAACATATGCGATGTTCAATCCGCCCCCTATTCGTCATCATTGAGTAATACTTTGACCCTGCACCTCACAGTCAACAGGCACATTCCAGCCAATCAGCAGCAGACCCTCCCTCCCAGACCCTCCTACCTCCTGAACAGCATCCATTTTAGATTCATTCGGAAGCTGCATTGTTAGTGAGAGGAGGGACAGTGTAGCTGCTGCTGATTTAGTAGGGAAATCTATAGCTAGGCTACTGTATTCAGTGTCCACTACAGTCCTGAAGGACTCATCTGATCTCTGCTGTAAGGACAGCACCCCAAAAAGCCCTTTTTAGGGCTGCTTTTTTTTTTTCCCTGTGTAATCTAATTGCAGTTGCCTGCCTGCCTGCCAGCGTGTGTGTCAGGCTCACAGCGTATACTGTGCCCACTTGCCCAGTGCCACCACTCATATCTGGTGTAACAGTAGTGTAGATTTAAAAAAAACAACACTTTTTTGACTGTGTTAAATAATAGCAGTCAGTTTCCTTCACACGTGTGCGTTTAAGTGCCTGTCTGCCAGGGCAGTGTCACCCCAGTGCAACTCATATCTGGTGTAACAGTAGTGTAGATTTAAAAAAAAACCACTTTTTTGATTGTGTTAAATAATAGCAGTCGGTTTCCTTCACACGTGTGCGTTTAAGTGCCTGTCTGCCAGGGCACAGTGTCACCCCAGTGCAACTCATATCTGGTGTAACAGTAGTGTAGATTTTAAAAAAAAACACTTTTTTGACTGTGTTAAATAATAGCAGTAGGTTTCCTTCACACGTTTGCGTTTAAGTGCCTGCCTGCCAGGGCACAGTGTCACCCCAGTGCAACTCATATGTGGTGTAACAGTAGTGTAGATTTAAAAAAAAAAAACACTTTTTTGACTGTGTTAAATAATAGCAGTCAGTTTCCTTCACACTAATAATAATAAAGGGATTATCTATCTTTTAAAACAATAAAAATTCTGGTGTAGACTGTCCCTTTAAACGGGGAGTTTGGTCTGTCACTGTGAAGCGGGCGTAACCCTTACACTACCTGATCGATACAACATCATACCTGATGTTTTAAAGCACGTTATTCCAAACAATTTAGGAATGTTAGGTGATTTATGCCCTTTATGGATTAAAACCAGACTCTGCATCAACTATGTAATTTTCCATGGGAGTTTTGCCATGGATCCCCCCTCCGGCATGCTACAGTCCAGGTGTTAGTACCCTTGAAACAACTTTTTCATCACTATTGTGGCCAGAAAGAGTCCCTGTGGGTCTTAAAATTCGCCTATTGAAGTCTATGGCGGTTCGCCCGGTTCGCCCGTTCGTGAACAGTTGTGGAAGTTTGCGTCCGCCGTTCTCTAACGCAAAATTTTAGGTTCGCGACATCACTAGCAGCCATCTGATTATTTGCAATTAACTAAATAAAAATTGTTAAACTGCCTCTCCCAATGTCCCTTTTTTATAGCCCAGTACTATGTTAAAAGAAATAAACACAGGATTTTCAGTAATACCCCTTGTGTACAGGTCTACTGCTTACCCCTTCCCTTGCAGGGAAAAAATGTCAGCCAGTTCTGATATACCAAGTCTCCTCAGAAATAAAAGACTAAACATACCTCAATGCTGCTTGTAGCATGAAACCGTTCTCCACACTGAAGATTTCTCTTGTACTACCTTCAGAGGCTCTGTGGGAACCAACATGGATCTTAGTTACATCTGCTAAGATCATTAACCTCAGGGCAGAAATCTTCTTCCATATCTCCCTGAGGAAAATAGTACTCACCGGTACCATTTCAAATAAAAAACTTCTTGATTGAAGAATCTAAAACTAACACCTCACTTTACCTCTTCCTATTACTAACACAGGCAAAGAGAATGACTGGGGGTGGAGGGAAGGGAGGAGCTATATATATACAGCTCTGCTGTGGTGCTCTTTGACACTTCCTGTTAGCAGGAGGTTAATATCCCACAAGTAAGGATGAAATCCATGGACTCGTCTTATCTTGTAGAAGAAATATAGTTTTTAGGCTGCTTTATTTTTATCAGCAGTTTTAAACATGGGGTGTACTTCCCCTTTAAATCAAACATAAAACAAACAAAATCCTACTCCTCTTTAGGAGACTAACTATACATGCAATATTTCCTTACTAACCAGTACTGGGCAGCTAAGCTTCACCACAAAAGTAAATGGTTGCAAGGACAAAAACCATCTAGTGACTCGTGAGTTTCTATCTTTGTTGCTGTGCATCCATTTTAATGGAGCATGGCCTGTGACAAGGGTGAAGCGTCTGCTCAGCAAATAATACTTTAGAGTCTCCATAGCCCTCTTAATTGCTAAGCACTCTTTTTCTATAACAACATAGTGCTGTTCTCGAGGCAACAATTTCCTGCTTAGATATAGCACTGGATGGTCTTCCTTGCCTCTGTACTGTGACAGTACAGCACCCAAACCGACCTCAGAGGCATCTGTCTGCAAAAAAAAAATCTTTATCAAAGTTAGGTGCCACGAGGACAGGTTGCTTACACAATGCTGAACGAAGGTCTATAAAGGCATCCTCTGCCTTTCTGTCCCACCTTACTGTGTTTGGACTTCTGGCTTTTATAAGGTCTGTGAGAGGAGTAGCTCTGGGCGCAAAATGTGGTATGAACCTGCGGTAGTAGTCGACAATTCCCAAGAAAGCTCTAACTTCTAAGAGGCCTGGACCAATTCTGTATAGCTCCTACCTTGATCAATTGGGGTTTCACTAACCCCCTTCCCACTAAGTAACCTAAATACTTAGGCTCTGCCAATCCAATAAAACATTTGGAGGGGTGGGCGGTTAACCCAGCTTTCCTAAAGGTGTCTACCACTGCCTCTACTTTCTGCAAATGAGAGTCCCAGTCTGTTTGTAGTTGATATACCGAGGTTTTTAAAGCCTGTATTTTAAATAATTGGCATAACTCTTTCATGAGACGGGAAACAAAAGGAGTACCTTGGTCAGTTAAAATTTCCTTTGGGATCCCAACCCGTGAAAATACTTGTACATATTCTTTTGCCTTACATAGCGGAATGGCCTCAGGGTATCGAGTTTCATAATCGACAATAACAAGAATATATTGATGACCACAAGCTGATTTCTATAATGGGCCTACCAAATCCATCCCAATCCTATCAAATGGTACATCAATAATTGGGAGGGGTATAAGTGGAGCCCTTAACTTTGGTTTTGAGGATAACAGTTGGCACTCTGGGTAGGAAGCACAATATCTCTTTATTTCTTCATAAACCCCTGGCCAAAATAACCTCCTCAGGACACTTTCCTGAGTTTTCTCTAACCCCAGATGTCCACCCAAGAGGTGTGAATAGGCAAAATCTAACACCTTCCTAGTATGAGCGGTAGGCACAAGTAGCTCTTCTATCTCTTGACCTTCCTCTAATATTACTTGGTACAGAAGGTAATTTTAAACCATAAAATAGGGGTATACTCTTTTTGTTTGACCTTCTACACAGGTGCCCCATTAACCTCTACTATCCAGCTCCTTGCATGGTGTAGCAAGGGATCATTAGCTTGTTCTCGCCCAAAGCTACTGTTAATAATGTCCAGTTCACAGGGAACATTATCAGAAATTTCAATTCCCTGATCTATTTCAGATTCTGTACACTGAGTGGCCACACCTTTATTACTATGTTTTCTCTGCTCATTTAACAAAACTTCATTAAGGGCTTTATTAAAACTGTATTTATTCTTCCTGTGCTCTCTTCTAGATTTACTCCTTTTGGGATTGGATGCATACAAATTAGGGTAAATATAAGGGAAAACTTCATGTAGACTCCTATCCCTTGTTTCCACCTCTGACTCTCCCTGTTTAACAGTAACTTGAGACTGTATTAGGGTGTGAAACTCTGGAAAGTTTCTTCCTATAACCAAGGGATAGGGCAGTCTAGGTACCACTACAGCAGTTATTGGTATTCATCTCCCAAGTACAGAGATACAGCTGTAGGATAAGTAACAGTGCACCCATGAATACACAGTACCCCTATTGTCTTATTTTTTTGCAACTGTGATTGTTCCACTAAATCTCCTGACAGTCTGACACTAGAGTTAGGGCACTGCCAGAGTCCACCAAAGCCTCTGTATCTCTTTTATTAAAGCATACTGACACCCAGAAGGTGTGTATGCTTTCTCCCATGCCTGCTGGGCAAATAAGTCCACAAAAGTCCAATGGTTCTGGCACATTGCATTGGTTCTATTAGGTTTGGGCATCCTGCACTGACATGTCCTTTGGCACCACACTCAAAGCAGGTTATAGGGTTCCTCCCCAAAGAAGGTTCATTACACTCTATATGCAAGTTCGTGCTCTTGGTGGATCAGATAACCCTGTACATACTCATCAAAAGGGAATGGTTAACTTTTTTCCAAACCTCTTACTAGCGCATAAGTAGAATTTGTGTGCGCTGCACAGTTCTAAGTTGTTAAAATACTTTCAATTTTCACTCTGGCTATTTAAAATATGTCTTCTGAACCAGCACAGAAGCAGCCGGAACCCAAAAGCTCTATAGTAAGTACATTGCTACTTATGCCCTTACAACTTTATGGACGAAAGCCCAAATAGTTCTTACATAAATCTGTTTCTAGATACTTCAGATTAGGCTGACCAGACGTCCCCGATTTTAGGGGACAGTCCCCGGATTGAGGAGACTGTCCCCGGAAAAATGATGTCCCCGGAAATGTCACCAGCTCCTGTTGAACTGTCCCCGGCTCCTGTTGTACTGCAGCCAAAAGCTGGGAGGAAGTATTCGTCCTGATAACGTCACCTTGTCCCAGCGTATGGCAGGCAGCACGTAGGTCAGGAGGGAAGAACTTGTGTATGTGTGTATAAGTAGACTTGTGTTTGTGTACATGTGTGTATATGTATGCTTATGTATGTGTGTATGTGTGTATATGTATGCTTATGTATGTGTGCATGTGTGTATATTTATGCTTGTGTATGTGCATGTGCATATATGTATGTTTGTGCATGTGTGTATATGTATGTATGTTTGTGCATGTGTGTATATATATATATATATATATATATATGTATGTGTGTGTGTGTGTATGTGCATGTGTGTATGTATGCTTGTGTCTGTGTATATGTGTGTATGTATGCTTGTGTGTGTATGTGTGCTCATGTATGCTTGTGTGTGTATATGTATGCTTGTGTGTATATATATATATATATATATATATATATATATATATATATGTGCGTGTATATGTGCATGTGTGTATGTAGGCTTGTGTATGTGTATATGTATGCTTGTGTCTATATGTATGCTTGTGTGTGTATGTGTGCACATGTATGCTTGTGTGTGTATATGTATGCTTGTATGTGTGTGTATGTGCATGTGTGTACATGTATACTTGTGTGTGTGTGTATATATATATGTATGCGTGTATGTATGTGTGTATTTGTATGTGTGGCAAACCTAGCCACTTCTGGACTATAATGTAAGAAAGGTTGTCTATAGGCTGTATTGTGTGCTATGTAGATGTGACAGACCCTTCTGTCAGTACTGAAGGAGTTAACTGTGTTCAGCTTTAAGAAGCTATTCTTGAACGACAAGGTTACTAGCCTCAGCTATTGTGTACTGTCATTAAAGTTAGTGATAAACAGTCCATTGTTTAATCACCCTCAGAGAGCAGACGCCTAGGTGATAAGAAAAGCCAAAAGTGTCTTGTGTTTAAGTTGTTATCTGCCTAAGTAAAGTACTGTGATTCTATTGTGGCCTGTCAAAGGGCGTTGTCCCTCCATCTAATGTACAACATTCTTTCAACCCCCCATCTGGGGGGTCAGACCTGCATAAATACTAGGCATAGCCTTTTAATAAATGTCATTCTGTTTTAAACCTGAAAACTGGCTGGGTTGTGAATTGCTTATTCCCTATTCAGGACATTGTTCATCTGGTGTTAACCCTTGGTATCCTGTTGGTACCATTACAATTGGTGGCAGCAGTGGGATGAACCTTATCGCCCAGAAGAGCAACTACACAAGCCAGTAACCTCAGGAAGAGGAGGATTACTACAATACTGACTAAGATGGAAGGAGTACAAGGGATCCGACCTTACAGCCGAAAAGCGCAATTCGTGCAATTGTAACTGCCGAATAAGAAAAGGGAATGGCAAGCAGAATACAGCGAAAGAACCGACTACCGAAGTGAATGGAGACGGATTATTCTAAGCTAAGGAGACAAACGTTAAAGGAACTGCTAGAAGCCAGGGGAAAGATAGCCAGCAGCAAACCCAAGGCTATATTAATTGCTGAGCTGATGGAGGGAGACAGAGCTCGCAGCGCTACGCCTCCAGCAGCCATGGAGGAGACCCTATACCAGAGGGAAATGAGGACCAGGCTGGAATTTTTACCCCAACCTGTACCACGGGACATGCTATCCGTGGTAATGGCAGATGTGCAGGAGTACGTGATGGCACACAGTCCGCGGAATGCATCCTCCCGAGCAGAATCCATTTCGGAATCACTCAGCAACCCAGTAAGACCCAAAATCCCATACCATGCCTTTAAAATGTTTTGTGAGGAGAAGGATGAGATCGATGGGTATTTACAGGATTTTGAGAGACTGTGCGAGTTACATGATTTGGAGTCCGTATGGGTGCCGGTGCTAGCAGGCAAGCTAGCCGGTAGGGCAGCGGAAGCGAATCACGCTGTACCCAGGGAGGACAGCAAGGATTACGCTAAAGTGAAGAGAGCGATCTTGGAAAGATATGCCATTACCCCAGAGGCATACCGGCGCAAGTTTAGAGGCCTGCGCAAGCCAGAAAGAGATTTACATGCAGAGTGGGCCCACAAGCTGGATCAAGCATCTCAAGGGTGGATACAGGCCAGCCAAGCTACCACCATGGAAGAATTGCGACAACTGATGCTGTTGGAGCAATTCTTTAACGGCTTGTCCCCAGAAGCCCAAGAATGGGTGAGAGATCGAAAACCCCTCACCTTAATCGAAGCAGCCAGATTAGCAGACCAGCATTTTGATGCCAGGAGGCACCATGGACTACTGCCTAAGACGTACGCTCGACCCACGGGACAGCCCAGTCCTCTACAGCCTAACAACCCCACAGCGGCACCTGTTCGCCCAGCCCCAGGGAATCCACCACCCCCTTCACGATACAACGAACGGGCAAATATACAATGCCACACCTGCAAGCAGTGGGGACATATGGCACGCGAGTGCACCCAAAATCGGAGCAGACAAGCTTGGAACCATGTCAGACAGAACCTGGCCCCAAGGGCGGCTGCTCACCATTACCAAACGGAGCCAGCCGCTCATGAGGTGTTGAGCACCCAAGCCGAGGAACCCCTGGGAATTCTGCATGAGGTGATGTCGGTCCGGGTCACCGATAACCAGCAACATCACCGCCAGCTGGTGACCGTAGAGGGGAAGGAGGTCCAGGGACTTCGGGAGCTACTTTAACCCTGATAGCTCCCCATTTGGTGCCGGATACAGCACACACTGGCGGATCCGTGGCAGTACGAGGGGCAGGGGGAGCAGTATACCGATTGCCCACTGCTAGAGTGTAGTACAGACCCCCAGTCACCCCAGCAGCTGCCAGTTACCAGCCCCCGGCGCACCGCTATACCACACAGCCTCCAGCCACGAACTACCCTCAGAGAGCCCGGTTCAATTCGCGGGGCTACTCACAACCTATTCGGTGCTTTGGATGTAAGAAACTAGGGCACAAATGACCAGAGTGTCCCCTAAACGCAGCGAACCAAGCACAGTCCTGGAGAAGACCCGCCGGTGGAATCCCACATAATCCACAGCCTACGGCCCGCTACGTAGAGGCGGCAGAATGCTGGGGCAGCCTACATGAAGCAGACCCCGTGCAAGCTGCCCACCGGAATAACCGGCAACTGGTTAAAGTGAATGGGAAGGAGGTCAGTGGTCTACGGGATACTGGTGCTACCATGACCTTGCTTCAAGAGAACTTGGTGTCTGAGAAACAGCACACTGGAGACACTGTGGCTGTGAGGGTAGCAGTGGGCACTGTGTTCCGCCTACCTGTTGCCAGGGTACATTTGGATTGGGGAGTGGGCACTAGATCTGTGAATGTGGGGGTCAAGAAGGACTTACCTGCTGATGTTCTCCTTGGAAATGACTTGGCCCCCCTTGTTTCTGCCTATGCTCCCATGGGTCCCGCTGATGTTAACCCTGTGACTACCCAAGCCCAGTCCCCCCGGGAAGAGGTACATTTTAACCGTGGTGGACTACGCCACTAGGTACCCCGAGGCCATTGCCCTCTCCAACATCCATGCAGAGACGGTAGCTGAAGCCTTAATAAAAATATTTTCCCGGGTAGGGTTCCCCCAGGAGATAATATCGGATAGGGGCACCCAGTTTACCGCAGAGGTGACCCAACAACTAAAGACTGCTCTAACTAATGAGCATGTACTTGCTGCACCCGATCTCACTAAAAGATTTCTTGTTCACACAGACGTTTTCGATGTTTGGAGTGAGGGCAGTGCTGAGCCAAGTTGGAGCAGATGGCGGAGAACACCCCGTAGCTTACTTGAGCCGAAAGTTGTTGCCCCGTGAAGTAAGCTACGCTGCTATCGAAAAAGAATGCCTGGTCGTGGTGTGGGCCCTCAAAAAGTTGCAGCCGTACCTGTATGGACAACCTTTTTCCTTACTCACAGATCACAACCCGTTGGTGTGGCTGAACCGTGTGGCCGGGGACAATGCCAGGCTGCTGCGCTGGAGTTTGGCGCTGCAGCCCTTCGACTTTACCATCCATTACCGCCCAGGGAAACAAAACGGTAACGCCGACGGGTTGTCCAGACAAACTGAACTTGAAAAGTGATCTGTGAGTACTTCCCCGGACATCCCCAAGCCGATCTGTTGGGATCAGACTGTGTATGCCGGCTTGGTTCTGGGGGAGCATTGTGGCAAACCTAGCCACTTCTGGACTATAATGTAAGAAAGGTTGTCTATAGGCTGTATTGTGTGCTATGTAGATGTGACAGACCCTTCTGTCAGTACTGAAGGAGTTAACTGTGTTCAGCTTTAAGAAGCTATTCTTGAACGACAAGGTTACTAGCCTCAGCTATTGTGTACTGTCATTAAAGTTAGTGATAAACAGTCCATTGTTTAATCACCCTCAGAGAGCAGACGCCTAGGTGATAAGAAAAGACAAATGTGTCTTGTGTTTAAGTTGTTATCTGCCTAAGTAAAGTACTGTGATTCTATTGTGGCCTGTCATCCAATGTACAACATTCTTTCAACCCCCCATCTGGGGGGTCAGACCTGCATAAATACTAGGCATAGCCTTTTAATAAATGTCATTCTGTTTTAAACCTGAAAACTGGCTGGGTTGTGAATTGCTTATTCCCTATTCAGGACATCTGGTGTTAACCCTTGGTATCCTGTTGGTACCGTTACAGTATGCTTGTCTGTGTATATGTATGCTTGTGTGTGTGTGCGTGTATATGTATGCTTGTGTGTGTGTGCGCGTGTATATGTATGCTTGTGTGTGTGTGCGCGTGTATATGTATGCTTGTGTGTGTGTGCGCGTGTATATGTATGCTTGTGTGTGTGTGCGCGTATATGTATGCTTGTGTGTGTGCGCGTGTATATGTATGCTTGTGTATGTGTGCGCGTGTATATGTATGCTTGTGTATGTATGCGTGTATATGTATGCTTGTGTATGTATGCTTGTGTATGTATGCGTGTATATGTATGCTTGTGTATGTATATGTGCATGTGTGTATATGTATGCTTGTGTGTGCATGCGTGTATATGTATGCTTGTGTGTGTATGCGTGTATATGTATGCTTGTGTATGTATGCGTGTATATGTATGCTTGTGTATGTATGCGTGTATATGTATGCTTGTGTATGTATGCGTGTATATGTATGCTTGTGTATGTATGCGTGTATATGTATGCTTGTGTATGTATGCGTGTATATGTATGCTTGTGTATGTATGCGTGTATATGTATGCTTGTGTATGTATGCGTGTATATGTATGCTTGTGTATGTATGTGTGTATATGTATGCTTGTGTATGTATGCGTGTATATGTATGCTTGTGTGTGTGTATGTGTGTATATGTATGCTTGTATGTGTATGTGCATGTGTGTATATGTATGCTTGTGTGTGTATGTGTATATGTATGCTTGTGTATGTATGTATATATATGTATGCTTGTATGTGTGTGTGCGCGTGTGTGTGTGCATGTGTGTATATGTATGCTTGTGTGTATGTGCATGAATGTATATGTATGCTTGTGAATGGATATATGTATGCTTGTATGTGTATGTGCATGTGTGTGTATGTATGCTTGTGTGTGTGAGTAAATGTGAGAAATAATGTGTATATATATATATATATATATATATATATATATATATATATATATATATCTCAGTCCATTAAACAGAATAACCCTCCAGCTGGACATCTGCCTGGGTGCAAAAATGGCAATAATAGATCACAAAAATGATGCACTCTCAGGACTTTGTGTCAACAAAAGCTTCAGTTTAATGAAGGGGAGGTTGCCCCCGAAAACGTTTCATTAAACTGAAGCTTTTGTTGACACAAAGTCCTGAGAGTGCATCATTTTTGTGATCTATATATATATATATATATATATATATATATATATATATACAGGGAGTGCAGAATTATTAGGCAAATTAGTATTTTGACCACATCATCCTCTTTATGCATGTTGTCTTACTCCAAGCTGTATAGGCTCGAAAGCCTACTACCAATTAAGCATATTAGGTGATGTGCATCTCTGTAATGAGAAGGGGTGTGGTCTAATGACATCAACACCCTATATCAGGTGTGCATAATTATTAGGCAACTTCCTTTCCTTTGGCAAAATGGGTCAAAAGAAGGACTTGACAGGCTCAGAAAAGTCAAAAATAGTGAGATATCTTGCAGAGGGATGCAGCACTCTTAAAATTGCAAAGCTTCTGAAGCGTGATCATCGAACAATCAAGCGTTTCATTCAAAATAGTCAACAGGGTCGCAAGAAGCGTGTGGAAAAACCAAGGCGCAAAATAACTGCCCATGAACTGAGAAAAGTCAAGCGTGCAGCTGCCAAGATGCCACTTGCCACCAATTTGGCCATATTTCAGAGCTGCAACATCACTGGAGTGCCCAAAAGCACAAGGTGTCCAATAATCAGAGACATGGCCAAGGTAAGAAAGGCTGAAAGACGACCACTACTGAACAAGACACACAAGCTGAAACGTCAAGACTGGGCCAAGAAATATCTCAAGAC
Source organism: Bombina bombina (assembly GCF_027579735.1). Classification (NCBI taxonomy): domain Eukaryota; kingdom Metazoa; phylum Chordata; class Amphibia; order Anura; family Bombinatoridae; genus Bombina; species Bombina bombina. The sequence goes on from NC_069500.1 coordinate 506,430,304, forward strand.
TGATTTTTCTAAGGTTTTATGGACTGATGAAATTAGAGTGAGTCTTGATGGGCCAGATGGATGGGCCCGTGGCTGGATTGGTAAAGGGCAGAGAGCTCCAGTCCGACTCAGACGCCAGCAAGGTGGAGGTGGAGTACTGGTTTGGGCTGGTATCATCAAAGATGAGCTTGTAGGGCCTTTTCGGGTTGAGGATGGAGTCAAGCTCAACTCCCAGTCCTACTGCCAGTTTCTGGAAGACACCTTCTTCAAGCAGTGGTACAGGAAGAAGTCTGCATCCTTCAAGAAAAACATGATTTTCATGCAGGACAATGCTCCATCACACGCGTCCAAGTACTCCACAGCGTGGCTGGCAAGAAAGGGTATAAAAGAAGAAAATCTAATGACATGGCCTCCTTGTTCACCTGATCTGAACCCCATTGAGAACCTGTGGTCCATCATCAAATGTGAGATTTACAAGTAGGGAAAACAGTACACATCTCTGAACAGTGTCTGGGAGGCTGTGGTTGCTGCTGCACGCAATGTTGATGGTGAACAGATCAAAACACTGACAGAATCCATGGATGGCAGGCTTTTGAGTGTCCTTGCAAAGAAAGGTGGCTATATTGGTCACTGATTTGTTTTTGTTTTGTTTTTGAATGTCAGAAATGTATATTTGTGAATGTTGAGATGTTATATTGGTTTCACTGGTAAAAAATAAAGAATTGAAATGGGTATATATTTGTTTTTTTTAAGTTGCCTAATAATTATGCACAGTAATAGTCACCTGCACACACAGATATCCCCCTAAAATAGCTAAAACTAAAAACAAAAACTACTTCCAAAAATATTCAGCTTTGATATTAATGAGTTTTTTGGGTTCATTGAGAACATGGTTGTTGTTCAATAATAAAATTAATCCTCAAAAATACAACTTGCCTAATAATTCTGCACTCCCTGTATCATACAATCACTCCATAAACCCATACCAAATACACTGCATACATAATTTGAGGAAAATATGCTAATAAAATAGTTTTTTTTACCACTTGCCAATAAAAAAAAATGTCCCTGGATTTCATTTTAAAAATCTGGTCACCTTACTTCAGATGCATAATCAATTTTAATTAAGATAAATATTTAATGTCCTGCTACTCTGCTGACAGCCTAGCCCTTTACAAACAAATTGCTTCACAAACTCACACGATAAGTATTATAGGAAATGTAGTCTTATACTAATATGTCCAATAAGTATTTTAGCGAGACCAATAGAACTGACTACAAATTACAGAGTCCTCCACAAGGGATAGTACGTTTGAGAACGCAAAGGAGGTTGGAAGTCTATTTGGTTCCTGAGGAGGAGAGACGGCATAGAAGAGCTTAATATCTATGGAATGCAAAGGTTCAAACGGAACCCCTTGAAGAACTTTAAGAACTAAATTTAAACTCCATGGCAGGTTTAAAAACAGGCTTGATTCTAACCAGAGCCTGACAAAACGCCTGAACATCTGGAACCTCAGCCAGACGTTTGTGCAAAAGAATAGACAGAGCAGAAATCTGTCCCTTTAAGGAACTAGCTGATAAACCCTTCTCCAATCCTTCTTGGAGAAAAGATAATATCCTAGGAATCCTGACTTTACTCCATGAGCAACCCTTGGATTCACACCAATGAAGATATTTACACCATATCGTATGATAGATTTTCCTGGTGACAGGCTTTCGCGCCTGTATTAAGGTATCAATGACCGACTCGGAGAAACCACGCTTTGATAAAATCAAGCGTTCAATCTCCAAGCAGTCAGACGCAGAAAAAACATAATTTATGTAAGAACTTACCTGATAAATTCATTTCTTTCATATTAGCAAGAGTCCATGAGCTAGTGACGTATGGGATATACATTCCTACCAGGAGGGGCAAAGTTTCCCAAACCTCAAAATGCCTACAAATACACCCCTCACCACACCCACAAATCAGTTTAACGAATAGCCAAGAAGTGGGGTGATAAGAAAAAAGTGCGAAAGCATAAATAAAAGGAATTGGAATAATTGTGCTTTATACAAAAAAATCATAACCACCACAAAAAAGGGTGGGCCTCATGGACTCTTGCTAATATGAAAGAAATGAATTTATCAGGTAAGTTCTTACATAAATTATGTTTTCTTTCATGTAATTAGCAAGAGTCCATGAGCTAGTGACGTATGGGATAATGACTACCCAAGATGTGGATCTTTCCACGCAAGAGTCACTAGAGAGGGAGGGATAAAATAAAGACAGCCAATTCCGCTGAAAAAATAATCCACACCCAAAATAAAGTTTAAATTTTATAATGAAAAAAACGGAAAACATAAGCAGAAGATTCAAACTGAAACAGCTGCCTGAAGTACTTTTCTACCAAAAACAGCTTCAGAAGAAGAAAACACATCAAAATGGTAGAATTTAGTAAAAGTATGCAAAGAAGACCAAGTTGCTGCTTTGCAAATCTGATCAACCGAAGCTTCATTCCTAAACGCCCAGGAAGTAGAAACTGACCTAGTAGAATGAGCTGTAATCCTTTGAGGCGGAGTTTTACCCGACTCGACATAAGCATGATGAATTAAAGATTTCAACCAAGATGCCAAAGAAATGGCAGAGGCCTTCTGACCTTTCCTAGAACCGGAAAAGATAACAAATAGACTAGAAGTCTTTCGGAAATTCTTAGTGGCTTCAACATAATATTTCAAAGCTCTAACTACATCCAAAGAATGCAATGATTTCTCCTTAGAATTCTTAGGATTAGGACATAATGAAGGAACCACAATTTCTCTACTAATGTTGTTGGAATTCACAACCTTAGGTAAAAATTCAAAAGAAGTTCGCAACACCGCCTTATCCTGGTGAAAAATCAGAAAAGGAGACTCACAAGAAAGAGCAGATAATTCAGAAACTCTTCTGGCAGAAGAGATGGCCAAAAGGAACAAAACTTTCCAAGAAAGTAATTTAATGTCCAATGAATGCATAGGTTCAAACGGAGGAGCTTGAAGAGCCCCCAGAACCAAATTCAAACTCCAAGGAGGAGAAATTGACTTAATAACAGGTTTTATACGAACCAAATCTTGTACAAAACAATGAATATCAGGAAGATTAGCAATCTTTCTGTGAAAAAGAACAGAAAGAGCAGAGATTTGTCCTTTCAAGGAACTTGCAGACAAACCTTTATCCAAACCATCCTGAAGAAACTGTAAAATTCTCGGAATTCTAAAAGAATGCCAGGAAAAATGATGATTAAGACACCAAGAAATATAAGTCTTCCAGACTCTATAATATATCTCCCTAGATACAGATTTACGAGCCTGTAACATAGTATTAATCACAGAGACAGAGAAACCTCTTTGACTAAGAATCAAGCGTTCAATCTCCATACCTTTAAATTTAAGGATTTGAGATCCTGATGGAAAAAAGGACCTTGCGACAGAAGGTCTGGTCTTAACGGAAGAGTCCACGGTTGGCAAGAGGCCATCCGGACAAGATCCGCATACCAAAACCTGTGAGGCCATGCTGGAGCTACCAGCAGAACAAACGAGCATTCCTTCAGAATCTTGGAGATCACTCTTGGAAGAACTAGAGGCGGAAAGATATAAGCAGGATGATACTTCCAAGGAAGTGACAATGCATCCACTGCTTCCGCTTGAGGATCCCTGGATCTGGACAGATACCTGGGGAGTTTCTTGTTTAGATGAGAGGCCATCAGATCTATTTCTGGAAGTCCCCACATTTGGACAATCTAAAGAAATACCTCTGGGTGAAGAGACCATTCGCCCGGATGCAACGTTTGGCGACTGAGATAATCCGCTTCCCAATTGTCTATACCTGGGATATGAACCGCAGAAATTAGACAGGAGCTGGATTCCGCCCAAACCAGAATTCGAGATACTTCTTTCATACCCAGAGGGCTGTGAGTCCCTCCTTGATGATTGATGTATGCCACAGATGTGACATTGTCTGTCTGAAAACAAATGAACGATTCTCTCTTTAGAAGAGACCAAGACTGAAGAGCTCTGAAAATTGCACGGAGTTCCAAAATATTGATCGGTAATCTCACCTCCTGAGATTCCCAAACCCCTTGTGCCGTCAGAGACCCCCACACAGCCCCCCAACCTGTAAGACTTGCATCTGTTGAGATTACAGTCCAGGTCGGAAGAACAAAAGAAGCCCCCTGAACTAAACGATGGTGATCTGTCCACCACGTCAGAGAGTGTCGTACAATAGTTTTCAAAGATATTAATTGAGATATCTTTGTGTAATCCCTGCACCACTGGTTCAGCATACAGAGTTGAAGAGGTCGCATGTGAAAACGAGCAAAGGGGATCGCGTCCGATGCAGCAGTCATAAGACCTAGAATTTCCATGCATAAGGCTACCGAAGGGAATGATTGTGACTGAAGGTTTCGACAAGCTGATATCAATTTTAGACGTCTCTTGTCTGTCAAAGATAGAGTCATGGACACTGAATCTATCTGGAAACCCAAAAAGGTTACCCTTGTCTGAGGAATCAATGAACTTTTTAGTAAATTGATCCTCCAACCATGATCTTGAAGAAACAACACAAGTCGATTCGTATGAGATTCTGCTAAATGTGAAGACTGAGCAAGTACCAAGATATCGTCCAAATAAGGAAATACCACAATACCCTGTTCTCTGATTACAGACAGAAGGGCACCGAGAACCTTTGTAAAAATTATTGGAGCTGTTGCTAGGCCAAATGGCAGAGCCACAAACTGGTAATGCTCGTCTAGGAACGAGAATCTCAGAAACTGATAGTGATCTGGATGAATCGGAATATGCAGATATGCATCCTGTAAATCTATTGTAGACATATAATGCCCTTGCTGAACAAAAGGCAGGATAGTCCTTACAGTTACCATTTTAAATGTTGGTATCCTTACATAACGATTCAATATTTTTAGATCCAGAACTGGTCTGAAGGAATTCTCCTTCTTTGGTACAATGAAGAGATTTGAATAAAACCCCATCCCCTGTTCCAGAACTGGAACTGGCATAATTACTCCAGCCAACTCTAGATCTGAAACACATTTCAGAAATGCTTGAGCCTTTGCTGGATTTACTGGGACACGGGAAAGAAAAAATCTCTTTGCAGGAGGCCTTATCTTGAAGCCAATTCTGTACCCTTCTGAAACAATATTCTGAATCCAAAGATTGTGAACGGAATTGATCCAAATTCCTTTGAAAAAACGTAATCTGCCCCCTACCAGCTGAGCTGGAATGAGGGCCGCACCTTCATGTGGACTTAGGAGCTGGCTTTGATTTTCTAAAAGGCTTGGATTTATTCCAGACTGGAGATGGTTTCCAAACTGATACCGCTCCTGAGGATGAAGGATCAGGCTTTTGTTCCTTGTTGTGACGAAAGGAACGAAAACGATTATTAGACCTAAATTTACCTTTAGATTTTTTATCCTGTGGTAAAAAAGTTCCTTTCCCTCCAGTAACAGTTGAGATAACAGAATCCAACTGAGAACCAAATAATTTATTACCCTGGAAAGAAAGGGAAAGCAGAGTAGACTTAGAAGACATATCAGCATTCCAAGTTTTAAGCCATAAAGCTCTTCTAGCTAAAATAGCTAGAGACATATACCTGACATCAACTCTAATGATATCAAAGATGGCATCACAAATATAATTATTAGCATGTTGAAGAAGAAGAATAATAATGCTATGAGAATTATGATCTGTTACTTGTTGCGCTAAAGCTTCCAACCAAAAAGTTGAAGCTGCAGCAACATCCGCCAAAGATATAGCAGGTCTAAGAAGATTACCTGAACACAAGTAAGCTTTTCTTAGAAAGGATTCAATTTTCCTATCTAAAGGATCCTTAAAGGAAGTACCATCTGCCGTAGGAATGGTAGTACGCTTAGCAAGAGTAGAGACAGCCCCATCAACCTTAGGGATTTTGTCCCAAAATTCTAATCTGTCAGATGGCACAGGATATAATTGCTTAAAACGTTTAGAAGGAGTAAATGAATTACCCAAATTATTCCATTCCCTGGAAATTACTTCAGAAATAGCACCAGGAACAGGAAAAACTTCTGGAATAACTACAGGAGATTTAAAAACCTTATCTAAACGTTTAGATTTAGTATCAAGAGGACCAGAATCCTCAATTTCTAATGCAATTAGGACTTCTTTAAGTAAAGAACGAATAAATTCCATTTTAAATAAATATGAAGATTTATCAGCATCAACCTCTGAGACAGAATCCTCTGAACCAGAAGAGCCATTATCAGAATCAGAATGATGATGTTCATTTAAAAATTCATCTGGAAAATGAGAAGTTTTAAAAGACTTTTTACGTTTACTAGAAGGAGGAATAACAGACATAGCCTTCTTAATGGATTTAGAAACAAAATCTCTTATGTTATCAGGAACACTCTGAGTATTAGATGTTGATGGAACAGCAACAGGTAATGTAACTTTACTAAAGGAAATATCTGCATTAACAAGTTTGTCATGACATTCAATACAAACAACAGCTGGAGGAACAGCTACCAAAAGTTTATAGCAGATACACTTAGCTTTGGTAGCTCCAGCACCAGGCAGCGATTTTCCAGAAGTATCTTCTGACTCAGCTTCAACATGGGACATCTTGCAATATGTAATAGAAAAAAACAACATATAAAGCAAAATTGATCAAATTCCTTAAATGACAGTTTCAGGAATGGGAAAAAATGCCAGTGAACAAGCTTCTAGCAACCAGAAGCAATAAAAAATGAGACTTAAATAATGTGGAGACAAAAGTGACGCCCATATTTTTTTAGCGCCAAATAAGACGCCCACATTATTTGGCGCCTAAATGCTTTTGGCGCAAAAAATGACGCCACATCCGGAACGCCGACATTTTTGCCGCAAAAGAACGTAAAAAATGACGCAACTTCCGGCGACACATATGACGCCGGAAACAGAAAAAAAAAAATTTGCGCCAAAAAAGTCCGTGCCAAGAATGACGCAATAAAATGAAGCATTTTCAGCCCCCGCGAGCCTAACAGCCCACAGGGAAAGTCAAATTTTAAGGTAAGAAAAAAATTGTTTTATTCAAATGCATTATCCCAAATATGAAACTGACTGTCTGAAAATAAGGAATGTTGAACATCCTGAGTCAAGGCAAATAAATGTTTGAATACATATATTTAGAACTTTATAAAAAAGTGCCCAACCATAGCTTAGAGTGTCACAGAAAATAAGACTTACTTACCCCAGGACACTCATCTACATGTTGTAGAAAGCCAAATCAGTACTGAAACGAAAATCAGCAGAGGTAATGGTATATATATATATATAAGAGTATATCGTCGATCTGAAAAGGGAGGTAAGAGATGAATCTCTACGACCGATAACAGAGAACCTATGAAATAGACCCCGTAGAAGGAGATCATTGAATTCAAATAGGCAATACTCTCCTCACATCCCTCTGACATTCACTGCACGCTGAGAGGAAAACCGGGCTCTAACCTGCTGCGGAGCGCATATCAACGTAGAATCTAGCACAAACTTACTTCACCATCTCCATAGGAGGCAAAGTTTGTAAAACTGATTTGTGGGTGTGGTGAGGGGTGTATTTGTAGGCATTTTGAGGTTTGGGAAACTTTGCCCCTCCTGGTAGGAATGTATATCCCATACGTCACTAGCTCATGGACTCTTGCTAATTACATGAAAGAAATTAGATTTGGATGGTTGAAAGGACCCTGAAGTAGAAGGTCCTGTCTCAGAGGCAGAGTCCATGGTGGAGAGGATGACATGTCCACCAGATCTGCATACCAAGTCCTGCGAGGCCACGCAGGTGCTATCAAAATCACTGAAGCTCTCTCCTATTTGATCTTGGCAATCAGACGAGGGAGCACAGGAAACAGTGGAAACACATAAGCCAGGTTGAAGGACCAAGGCACTGCTAGAGCATCTATCAGTGCTGCCTTGGGATCCCTGGACCTGGAACCGTAACAAGGAAGCTTGGTGTTCTGATGAGACGCCATGAGATCCAGTTCTGGTTTGCCCCAAAGTTGAATCAACTGTGCAAATACCTCCGGATGGAGCTCCCACTCCACCGGATGAAAAGTCTGTCGACTTAGAAAATCCACCTCCCAGTTCTCTACTCCTGGGATATGGATAGCTGAGAGATGGCAAGAGTGAATCTCTGCCCATCGATTATCTTTGAAACCTCCAACATTGCTAGGGAACTCCTTGTTCCCCCTTGATGGTTGATGTAAGCTACAGTCGTGATGTTGTCCGACTGAAATCTGATGAACCTGACCGCAGCTAGCTGAGGCCAAGCCTGAAGAGCATTGAATATCTTAGTTCCAGAATGTTTATCGGAAGGAGTGCTTCCTCCTGAGTCCACGATCCCTGAGCCTTCAGGGAGTTCCAGACTGCACCCCAGCCCAGAAGGCTGACATCTGTTCTTACTATTGTCCAATCTGGCCTGCGGAAGGTCATACCCTTGGACAGATGGACCCGAGATAGCCACCAGAGAAGAGCATCCCTGGTCTCTTGATCCAGATTTAGTAGAGGGGACAAATCCGTGTAATCCCCATTCCACTGACTGAGCATGCAGAGTTGCAGCGGTCTGAGATGTAGGCGGGCAAACGGCACTATGTCCATTGCCGCTAACATTAAGCCGATTACTTCCATACACTGAGCCACTGAAGGGCGAGAAGTAGAATAAAGAACACGGCAGGAATTTAGAAGTTTTGACAACCTGGCCTCTGTCAGGTAAATATTAATTTCTACAGAATCTATCAGAGCTCCCAGGAAGGAAACTCTTGTGAGAGGGGATAGAGAACTCTTCTTTTCGTTCACTTTCCACCCATGAGACCTCAGGAATGCCAGAACAATGTCCGTATGGGACTTGGCAATTTGGAAATTCGACGCCTGTATCAGAATGTCGTCTAAGTAAGGGGCTACTGCTATGCCCCGCGGCCTTAGGACCGCCAGAAGTGACCCCAGAACCTTCATAAAGATTCTTGGTGCCGTAGCTAACCCAAAAGGGAAGAGCCACAAACTGGTAATGCCTGTCTAGGAAGGCGAACCTGAGAAACCGATGATGATCTTTGTGTATCGGAATGTGAAGATAAGCATCCTTTAAGTCCACGGCAGTCATGTATTGACCCTCCTGGATCATAGGTAGGATGGTTCGAATAGTCTCCATCTTGAAAGATGGGACCCTGAGAAATTTGTTTAGGGTCTTGAGATCTAAGATTGGTCTGAAGGTTCCCTCTTTCTTGGGAACCACAAAGAGATTTGAATAGAAGCCTTGCCCCTGTTCCTCCTTTGGAAATGGGTGGATCACTCCCATAACTAGGTGGTCTTGAACACAATGTAAGAATGCCTCTCTCTTTATCTGGTCTGCAGATAATTGTGAGAGGTGAAATCTTCCTTTTGGGGAAGAAGCTTTGAAGTCCAGAAGATATCCCTGGGACACAATTTCCTTCGCCCAAGCCTGGGCGAAGAGAGAAAGTCTGCCCCCTACTAGATCCGTTACCGGATCGGGGGCTGATCTCTCATGCTGTCTTAGAGGCAGCAGCAGGCTTCTTGGCCTGCTTACCTTTGTTCCAGGCCTGGTTAGGTCTCCAGACCGGCTTGGACTGGGCAAAATTTCCCTCTTGTTTTGCATTAGAGGGAGTTGATGCCGCGCTCGTCTTAAAGTTTCAAAAGGCACAAAAATTAGTTTGTTTGGTCCTTAATTTATTAGACCTATCCTGAGGAAGGGCATGACCTTTTCCTCCAGTAATATCAGAAATGATCTCCTTCAGTCCAGGCCCGAATAGGGTCTGCCCCTTGAAGGGAATGTTGAGAAGCTTAGACTTTGAAGTAACGTCAGCTGACCAGGATTTAAGCCATAGCGCCCTACGCGCCTGTATAGCAAAACCTGAGTTCTTAGCCGTTAGTTTGGTTAAATGAACAACGGCGTCAGAAACAAATGAATTGGCTAGCTTAAGCGCTTTAAGCTTGTCAAGTATATCATCCAATGGAGTTTCTACCTGTAAGGCCTCTTCCAGAGACTCAAACCAGAAGGCCGCAGCAGCAGCAGTGACCGGGGCAATGCATGCAAGAGGCTGGAGAATAAAACCTTGTTGAATAAACATTTTCTTAAGGTAACCCTCTAACTTTTTATCCATTGGATCTAGGAAAGCACAACTGTCCTCGACGGGAATAGTTGTACGCTTAGCTAGGGTATAAACTGCTCCCTCCACCTTAGGGACCGTTTGCCATAAGTCCCGTGTAGCGACATCTATTGGAAACATTTTCTTAAAAATAGGAGGGGGAGAGAACGGTACACCTGGTTTATCCCATTCCTTAGTAATAATTTCTGAAACCCTTTTAGGTATTGGAAAAACATCAGTGTAAACAGGCACTGCATAGTATTTATCCAATCTACACAATTTCTCTGCCACTATAATGGTGTCACAGTCATCCAGAGTAGCTAAAACCTCCCTGAGCAACACGCGGAGGTGTTCAAGCTTAAATTTAAATGTAGACATATCAGAATCAGGTTGAAGCATCTTCCCCGAGTCAGAAAAATCACCCACAGAAAGAAGCTCTCCTGCCTCAGCTTCTGCATATTGTGAGGGGATATCAGACATAGCTACTAAAGCGTCAGAGAGCTCTGTATTTTTTCTAGTCCCAGAGCTGTCTCGCTTTCCTTGTAACCCTGGTAGTTTGGACAATACCACTGTAAGGGTATGATCCATAACTGCCGCCATGTCTTGTAAAGTAAACGCCATGGGCGCGCTAGATGTACTTGGCGCCACTTGAGCGGGAGTCAAAGGTTCTGACACGTGGGGCGAGTTAGTCGGCATAACTTCCCCCTTGTCAATTTCCTCTGGTGATAAATCTTTTAAAGACAGAATATGATCTTTATAACAAAGTAAAATCAGTACATTTGGTACACATTCTAAGAGGGGGTTCCACAATGGCTTCTAAACATAATGAACAAGGAGTTTCCTCTATGTCAGACATGTTTAAACAGACTAGCAATGAGACCAGCAAGCTTGGAAAACACTTTGATAAATGTAAACAAGCAAAAAATATAAACGGTACTGTGCCTTTAAGAGAAACAAATTGTCAGAAATTGAAAAACAGTGATAAAAAGCAGTAAATTTTACGAAATGTTTACAGTGTGTATAATAGACTAACAGAGCATTGCACCCACTTGCAAATGGATGATTAACCCCTTAGTTTCAAAACCGGATCAAAAAAAACCATAAAAACGTTTATTTAACAGTCACAACAAACTGCCACAGCTCTGCTGTGGTCCTACCTGCCCATACAACGACTTTTGAAGGCACAAAAACCCTTTGTAGAGGTCCTAAGTGTTCAGGGGACTCCCTGAACACAGAAAGTTTTATCACCAATATGTAGAAAAAAACGTTTAAACACTTCCAGCAAACGTTATCTTATTTTCAGTAATGTGAGAAAGTAATAAGAATATTACCTTTTACAGCAAGCATGATACTAGTTATTAAATCACTGTAATCAGGCTTACCTTAAATAAATCCGGGAATTAACAGCATTTTCTAGCATTCATTTCTCTAGAAAAATTTAAACTGCACATACCTCATAGCAGGAGACCCTGCACGCCATTCCCCCAGCTGAAGTTACCTCATCTCTTCAGTTATGTGTGAGAACAGCAATGGATCTTAGTTACAACCTGCTAAGATCATCAAAAACCACAGGCAGACTCTTCTTCAACTTTCTGCCTGAGGCTAAAACAGTACAACTCCTGTACCATTTGAAAATAACCACATCTCTCTAGCTACTTCCTATCTTGTCGAGAGCTGCAAGAGAATGACTGGTAGGTGGCAGTTAGGGGAGGAGCTCTATAGACAGCTCTGCTGTGGGTGATCCTCTTGCAGCTTCCGGTTGGGAAGGAGAATATCCCACAAGTAATGGATGATCCGTGGACTGGATACACCTTACAAGAGAAAGTGTTTTTTTTTTTATCATCAGATACAGATTATAAGTCATGGAAAATTGTGTACTGGCAGACAACTGCCAGTATCTAAGATGATGGAAATGAGAGAGCAGGAAGGCTTAGAAAGCTTTTTGGGAGGGATCAGGGAGGTGGGAAGGTAAGGGGATAATCCTACACTGAAGAACATAATTATAATTAAAAAAATTATTTTTTTTTTTTTTAAAAAAAAGGTCTAATACTGCATACTGGCAGACTGTCTGCCAGTACTTAAGATGGGGGTGACCAGTGGGGGGGGGGGGGGGGGGGGGAGCTGTTTGAGAGTGATCACAGAGGCCCCTTGAACTAAACGATGGTGATCCAACCACCAAGTCAGAGAAGAACGAACATTGGGATCTAAGGATATTAATTGTGATATCTTTGTATAATCCCTGCACCATTGATTCAGCATACAAAGCTGGAGAGGTCTCATGTGAAAACGAGCAAAAGGGATTGCGTCCGATGCAGCAGTCATGAGACCTAAAATTTCCATGCATAAAGCTACCGAAGGGAAAGATTGAGACTGAAATTGGTTTCAGCTTGTCGAAACCTTCAGACGTCTCTTTTCTGTAAAAGACAAAGTCATGGACACTGAATCTATTTGGAAACCTAAAAAGGTTACCCATGTCTGAGGAATCAAGGAACTCTTTGGTAAATTGATCCTCCAACCATGTCTTTGAAGAAACAACACAAGTTGATTTGTGTGAGATTCTGCAGAATGTAAAGACTGAGCAAGTACCAAGATATCGTCCAAATAAGGATATACCGCAATACCCTGCTCCCTGATTACAGAGAGAAGGGCACCGAGAACCTTCGAAAAGATCCTTGGGGCTGTAGCTAGACCAACAGGAAGAGCAAAAAACTGGTAATGCTTATCTAGAAAAGAGAATCTCAGGAACTGATAGTGATCCGGATGAATTGGAATATAAAGATATGCATCCTGTAAGTCTATTGTGGACATATAATGCCCTTGCTGAACAAAAGGCAGAATAGTCCTTATAGTCACCATTTAGAATGTTGGTATCCTTACATAACGATTCAATATTTTTAGATCCAGAACCGATCGGAAAGAACTCTCTTTCTTTGGAACAATGAACAGATTTGAATAAAACCCCAGGCCGCGTTCCAGAACTGGAACTGACATAATTACCCCAGCTGACTCCAGATCTGAAACACATTTCAGAAACGCTTGAGCCTTCACTGGGTTTACTGGAATGCGTGAAAGAAAAAAAATCTTCTCACAGGCGGTCTTACCTTGAAACCTATTCTGTACCCTTGTGAAACAATTTTCTGAATCCAAAGACTTTGAATCGAATTGATCCAAACATCTTTGAAAAATTGTAACCTGCCCCCTACCAGCTGAGCTGGAATGAGGGCCGCACCTTCATGCGGATTTGGGAGCTGGTTTGGACTTTCTAAAAGGCTTGGATTTATTCCAGACTGGAGAAGGTTTCCAAACGAAAACTGTTCCTTTAGAGGAAGGGTCAGGCTTTTGTTCCTTATTCTGACGAAATGAACGAAAATGATTAGCAGCCCTATATTTACCTTTAGATTTGTTATCCTGAGGTAAAAAGGCTCCCTTCCCCCCAGTAACAGTTGAAATTATTGAGTCTAACTGAGAACCAAACTATTTATTACCTTGGAAAGAAAGAGAAAGCAATGTTGACTTAGAAGGCATATCTGCATTCCAAGACTTAAGCCATAAAGCTCTTCTAGCTAAAATAGCTAAAGACATGTACCTGACATCAATTCTAATGATATCGAAAATGGCATCACACAAAGTTATTAGCATGTTGAAGGAGTTTAATAATGCTATAAACATTATGGTCTGACACTTGTTGCGCTAAAGCCTCCAAACAGAAAGTTGAATCTGCAGCAACATCAGCCAAAGAAATAGAAGGTCTAAGAAGATTACCTGAACATAAATAAGCCTTCCTTAGAAAGGATTCAACCTTTCTATCTAAAGGATCTTTAAACGAAGTACTATCTGCCGTAGGAATAGTAGTACGTTAAGCAAGAGTAGAAATAGCCCCATCAACTTTGGGGATTTTATCCCAAAACTTTAATCTGTCAGATGGCAAAGGGTACAATTTCTTAAACCTTGGAGAAGGAGTAAAAGAAGTACCCAGACTATTCTATTCCCTAGAAATTACTTCTGAAATAGCATCAGGAACTGGAAAAACTTCTGGAATAACCACAGAAGGTTTAAAAACTGCATTTAAACGCTTAGTAGTTTTAATATCAAGAGGACTAGACTCCTCCATATCTAAAGCAATCAACACTTCCTTAAGTAAAGAACGAATAAACTCCATATTAAATAAATATGAAGATTTATCAGTGTCAATATCTGAGGTAGAATCTTCTGAATCAGATAGATCCACATCAGAAATAGATAAGTCAGAATGATGGCGGTCATTTAAAAATTCATCTGAAATATGTGAAGTTTTAAAAGACCTCTTATGTTTAGCAGAAGGAGGAACAACAGACTAAACCTTTCTGAATAGATTTAGAAACAAATTCTTTAACATTAACAGGAACATCCTGAACATTAGATGTTGAAGGAACAACAACAGGTAATGGATTATTACTAATGGAAATACTATCTGCGTTTGAAAGCTTATCATGACAAGTATCACAAACAGCCGGAGGAACAGTTACCAAAAGTTTACAACAAACGCACTCAGCGTCTTTCCAGAAGTAGATTCTGATCCAGGGTCAGGTAGTTACATCTTGCAATATGTAAAAGAAAAAACAACATATAAAGCAAAATTATCAAATTCCTTAAATGGCAGTTTCAGGAATGGGAAAAAATGCAAAATGAAACAAGCTTCTAGAAAACCAGAAGCAACTGAATAGTGAGACGGAAATAGTGTGAAAAAACTGGCGTCAGAAAGGACGCCCATATTTTTGGCACCAAGTATAACGCCCACACATTTTGGTGCAAAGAATGAAGCCCATATTTTTGGGCGCCAAAAAAACATCCGCAATACACATACGTAAAAAATGATGCAATTACGTAAAAACTTCCGGCGCCAACTATGACGCCGGAAATGACGAAATTTTTGCGCCAAAAAAGTCTCGCGCAAAAAACGACGCAATAAATAGAAGCATTTTCTGCACCCGCGAGCCTAACAGCCCGCAATTTTTTGAAAAAAAGTCAATTGAAAATTTAAGGTAAGAAAAAAAGATACTTATATGCATTTTCCCAAAAAATGAAACTGACTGTCTGAATGAAGGAATACTGATTATCCTGAATCATGGCAAATATAAGTTTAAACACATATATTTAGAACTTTACATATAAAGTGCCCAACCATAGCTTTGAGTGTCATAAATAGAAATAAGACTTACTTACCCTAAGACACTCATCTACATAAAGTAGATAGCCAAACCAGTACCAGTAGAGGTAATGGTATATAAGAGTATATCGTCGATCTGAAAAGGGAGGTAGGAGAAGAAATCTCTACGACCAATAACAGAGAACCTATGAAATAGATCCCCTAGAGGAAGACCATTGTATTCAAATAGGCAATACTCTCTCACATTCTCTGACATTCACTGCACTCTGAGAGGAAAACCGAGCTTCAGCCTGCTGCGAAGCGCATATCAACGTAGAACCAAGCACAAACTTACTTCACCACCTCCATGGGAGGCAAAGTTTGTAAAAACTGAATTGTGGGTGTGGTGAGGGGTGTATTTATAGGCATTTTAAGGTTTGGGAAACTTTGCCCCTCCTGGTAGGAACTTATATCCCATACGTCACTAGCTCATGGACTCTTGCTAATTACATGAAAGAAATTAGCACTTACCTCAGAAATCTGCCTGGCAGTAAGGCAGCTCATCCGGCTTGTTTAGTCTTCCCCTTCACATTGCCCTGTGGAAATAAAAAGTGCTGAGTATTCTCTCTCTCAGACTTTGACAAACAGGGCAGCATAAGTGTATGGAAGGCATAGTGAGAATTATGTCCCACAAGTTCCCATTGCTCTAAAGCCACCAAAAGCTCTACTGAAGAGACTGATATGGACTACGGCTACACCCCAGAACAAAGCAGCACACTCTGGTACTACTTTAAAAATAATTAACTCTTGATTGAAGAATCTTTTACTAACGCCTCACTTTACCTCTTCCTATCACTAACGTAGGCAAAGAGAATGACTGGAGTGGGAGGGAAGGGAGGAGCTATTTAACCGCTCTGCTGTGGTGCTCTTTGCCTCCTTCTGCTGACCAGGAGGTGAATATCCCATTAGTAATTAAGATGATCCGTGGACTCATCGTGTCTTAAAAAACAAAAAGCTGGTGACGTGGCTAAGAAGTGACCATGAACAGTCGCACTTCATGAAGCTCCTGGAGCCAAATTACTTACTTTCAAGAATGTATGGGATATGGAGCTAGTTTTGAATTATAATTACAGGTAGCCCTCAGTTTAGGTTCCAGAAGGAATGGTTGTAAATCGAAACCGTTGTAAATTGAAACCCAGTTTACAAAGTAAGTCAATGGGAAGTGAGGGAGATAGGTTCCAGGCCCCTCTCAAAATTGTCATAAGTAACACCTAATACATTATTTTTAAAACTTTGAAATGAAGACTTTAAATGCTAAACAGCATTATAAACCTAATAAAATAATCACACAACACAGAATATATAATTAAACTAAGTTAAATGAACAAAAACATTTGCTAAACAGCATTATAAACCTAATAAAATAATCACGCAACACAGACTTCACTTGCATTTTTCTGCAAACAGTTCTATCTATGCATTCCAATCTGGACTGATTTATAGACAGGAAGATCTTGTTCCTTTGAAATCTGCTCGATAGCTCAGGTCTGGTTAAACTGATTAATTTCAGCTTGCTTGGCTTTGCTGCAACACAAGCTGACAGCTCCCCCTACTGGCTATTTTAATAAATGCACTGCTTCTTAATGCTTTTCAATAGCAGTCACATGACTGGAAAAAAAGGTTGTTATTCTGAAACTGTGTAAATTGAACCGTTGTAAAACGAGGGCCACCTGTATAAGATTCTATTACTGCTTGCTTTCCAGACCTAAGATATACCCAGCTATCTTTTAAATAAGGGCTCTCAGGACCTGAATTGGCCAAATAATTATAGTGGGCTGTCATCTGCACACGAGGCTGTAACAATCTACCCGATGACTTAATATAAGAAGCTCTCACATGCAGAAGCTATGAAGGCTCTATAATACTTCAACTACTAAGCCTTATATCCCGGGTATAGTGGGACCAGCTAATAGCCACTCTTTGACAGCAGGATGGAGGAGTTCCGCACAAGTATCACAGCTTTGCTACGTGCTCTAGAGCGCAACATGGATAGAAACTTCGCTGACCTGATTGCCGCCGCTAAAGGGACTCACATACAAGATGACGCTCAACACCCGCCACTGCTTGAGTGCGACGCCATAGATCCAATAGAAGGCTCCTACATCGCAAAAATGACACCAAGCTATAGTCTAGATAAATGTGGCCAGCACCCAGACCTTACCTGGAGCAAGCATGCCAAAAGCAGCAGAGGAACACATTCTGACTCCCCATCAGGCTCCCGGTATAGAAGCTCTGACTTTTAAAAGGATGAGCGCTACTCTTCTACCTGATCCAGTGAGTTTCCCCTGTTGAGGAGCTCCTGGCACCTAACCAGCCACTCGTTCTTACTTTTGCTTCAGGTGGGGAGCCTATACTCGCCTCTGTGCCCTGGATTTTCTGCTCGGGAGAAGCGGCCGGTCCCCGGGGCGGGATGTTTGGGGCTAGTCAGGATCCACATGGCCCCTGAGCAACTGCACGGTCTGGAGGTGTTCTGGTTATACGTCCTTCAGAGGTGGTACGCACCGGGGATCCTCAGACTTTATTCTAGCTACATATAAAAATAGATGGGCAGCGGGACTCTCTTCATTGTCCGGCAGGATTAACCCAATCCGGTGTAGGCTAGATTTGGAAACTAGAATGGGTGGAATGACAAGCCTATATCCATGAGAACTCATGAAAACTGTTTAATACTTCTTGTTTCCCCTACGCACATATTTTGTTAATTGGGACTATACATATTTACTAGTTTAACTGCATTACATGTTGAGTGTTAGTTCTGATTGCTGAAAAATAGGTTTAGTAATGTCCTGTGTATTATGTTTGCAGACTGATACATGCTCTCTTTCTATGGGTCTGACCATTAAGGGTTAACTACAGAGGAACCTGATGTCTCATTTTCTTATATATGCCTTTCTGCTGTATGGATATCATTGAAATGCATTATCTAATGGTTCTTTTTTTTTGCAGTGTATACACCACTTACGCCTGATATTAGCAATATGAGTAGTGTCAGTTATTATTTAGCAGCTTTGTATCTTCAGGTCATGCCTTCAGATTTTAGTTATATCGGAGAACCCAAGAATACTAATGCTATCTATCCTCTAAGCGAATTGGACTTGACATTAGATAAGCCCATAGTTGATTCATAATTTTGAAGTAGGTTCCCTATGTCATCTGGAACCTAACTGATAACTTATCCCTTTGTACTTAAGAAACATGTTAGGTATCCTACCTTAACTCCCGGCTAAATCAACTACCCTATAGCTCCAACTAAAATTCACCCCATGATAGTATTCTTCCCCAGCCTATCCTAGTTAGTTAGTTGTGTTGCCCTTAACACTGAGGAGATAGTATGTTTTTACTGCTGAGGGTTATCTTGCCATAAGCTACTCGCATGGGTGCAGGTTACTTCTACTACCAGGTTTGCAAATACCAATATATATTGGCCACTACTCTACTTATCCCTTACCCGGCATCTCTCCCTACTTAACCCAACAAGCCACTATTTTATATTTTCCTTTATTTGGCATATATGCATCAATAGTCAATACCCAGAGTATATGGATTTCATTAAAGGATTACTTTCTGTTATAATTTTTAAGCTAAATAACTAACATATTAACGTTAATAAACATTAATTAAAACCTGACCTATATTTTCTCCAAAACGAAGTTTCATAACGTTCTAAAAGTTATATCTTTTATTCGCCGATGATGTCATGTTATCCTGCCCACTATTTTCAGCACTGAGTGTTCAAAATACTTAAACCAATAACTGTGTTTAAAGCGCCATTTTGAAACCTAGGTATTGTAAACGGATTGGTACAGAGCAAAGGATACCCACGGAGTGGGTTTGGAAAACAATTAAATTTGCAGACAAGATTTCTGATATACGGTAGAGATATGTTAATGAAATGCTATTGATAAAAAGCGTATTTGGGGTAGTTAGTAAGTAACAGGCATAGAAAATATTTACTTACAGTGGCCCTTTAAGCCTAAATTTTTTTTTTTTTTTTTATCAGAGCGTCCGCCATCCTCATAATATTTAGCTGAACTTCATCTTTCTATTCTCTTTTTCATTGCCTCTCTCTCAGACATTGCACACTCCTAACAAGGTCCCCCCCCTCCCCTCCTTTAATCTAAGCAGTGCTTACATGCTGATTTACCCCAACCTTTTTCTTTTTTGTTTTTATCTACTATTCTACACCTTATAGTTATACTATCATATTTATTTTATTTCATTTGCTAACCTTTTATTACTTAACTAGGTCCAAAAGCGACCAACTTCAAAACCAATTTCCTCCCCCAGACTATATAAGCTTTGTTGGGTTCAAGAGTAACCCTTAGTGCCAAAGGAGGAACCCACCTAGGAAAAACAGAATTTATGTTTACCTGATAAATTACTTTCTCCAACGGTGTGTCCGGTCCACGGCGTCATCCTTACTTGTGGGATATTCTCTTCCCCAACAGGAAATGGCAAAGAGCCCAGCAAAGCTGGTCACATGATCCCTCCTAGGCTCCGCCTACCCCAGTCATTCGACCGACGTTGAGGAATATTTGCATAGGAGAAACCATATGATACCGTGGTGACTGTAGTTAAAGAAAATAAATTATCAGACCTGATTAAAAAACCAGGGCGGGCCGTGGACCGGACACACCGTTGGAGAAAGTAATTTATCAGGTAAACATAAATTCTGTTTTCTCCAACATAGGTGTGTCCGGTCCACGGCGTCATCCTTACTTGTGGGAACCAATACCAAAGCTTTAGGACACGGATGAAGGGAGGGAGCAAATCAGGTCACCTAAATGGAAGGCACCACGGCTTGCAAAACCTTTCTCCCAAAAATAGCCTCAGAAGAAGCAAAAGTATCAAACTTGTAAAATTTGGTAAAAGTGTGCAGTGAAGACCAAGTCGCTGCCCTACATATCTGATCAACAGAAGCCTCGTTCTTGAAGGCCCATGTGGAAGCCACAGCCCTAGTGGAAGGAGCTGTGATCCTTTCAGGAGGCTGCCGTCCGGCAGTCTCGTAAGCCAATCTGATGATGCTTTTAATCCAAAAAGAGAGAGAGGTAGAAGTTGCTTTTTGACCTCTCCTTTTACCAGAATAAACAACAAACAAGGAAGATGTTTGTCTAAAATCCTTTGTAGCATCTAAATAGAATTTTAGAGCGCGAACAACATCCAAATTGTGCAACAAACGTTCCTTCTTCGAAACTGGTTTCGGACACAGAGAAGGCACGACTATCTCCTGGTTAATGTTTTTGTTAGAAACAACTTTTGGAAGAAAACCAGGTTTAGTACGTAAAACCACCTTATCTGCATGGAACACCAGATAAGGAGGAGAACACTGCAGAGCAGATAATTCTGAAACTCTTCTAGCAGAAGAAATTGCAACCAAAAACAAAACTTTCCAAGATAATAACTTAATATCAACGGAATGTAAGGGTTCAAACGGAACCCCCTGAAGAACTGAAAGAACTAAGTTGAGACTCCAAGGAGGAGTCAAAGGTTTGTAAACAGGCTTGATTCTAACCAGAGCCTGAACAAAGGCTTGAACATCTGGCACAGCTGCCAGCTTTTTGTGAAGTAACACAGACAAGGCAGAAATCTGTCTCATCAAGGAACTTGCAGATAATCCTTTTTTCCAATCCTTCTCGAAGGAAGGATAGAATCTTAGGAATCTTAACCTTGTCCCAAGGGAATCCTTTAGATTCACACCAACAGATATATTTTTTCCAAATTTTGTGGTAAATTTTTCTAGTTACAGGCTTTCTGGCCTGAACAAGAGTATCAATAACAGAATCTGAGAACCCTCGCTTTGATAAGATCAAGCGTTCAATCTCCAAGCAGTCAGCTGGAGTGGGACCAGATTCGGATGTTCGAACGGACCTTGAACAAGAAGGTCTCGTCTCAAAGGTAGCTTCCATGGTGGAGCCGATGACATATTCACCAGATCTGCATACCAAGTCCTGCGTGGCCACGCAGGAGCTATCAAGATCACCGACGCCCTCTCCTGATTGATCCTGGCTACCAGCCTGGGGATGAGAGGAAACGGCGGGAATACATAAGCTAGTTTGAAGGTCCAAGGTGCTACTAGTGCATCTACTAGAGTCGCCTTGGGATCCCTGGATCTGGACCCATAGCAAGGAACCTTGAAGTTCTGACGAGAGGCCATCAGATCCATGTCTGGAATGCCCCACAGTTGAGTGATTTGGGCAAAGATTTCCGGATGGAGTTCCCACTCCCCCGGATGCAATGTCTGACGACTCAGAAAATCCGCTTCCCAATTTTCCACTCCTGGGATGTGGATTGCAGACAGGTGGCAGGAGCGAGTCTCCGCCCATTGAATGATTTTGGTCACTTCTTCCATCGCCAGGGAACTCCTTGTTCCCCCCTGATGGTTGATGTACGCAACAGTCGTCATGTTGTCTGATTGAAACCGTATGAACTTGGCCCTCGCTAGCTGAGGCCAAGCCTTGAGAGCATTGAATATCGCTCTCAGTTCCAGAATATTTATCGGTAGAAGAGATTCTTCCCGAGACCAAAGACCCTGAGCTTTCAGGGATCCCCAGACCGCGCCCCAGCCCATCAGACTGGCGTCGGTCGTGACAATGACCCACTCTGGTCTGCGGGAGGTCACCCCTTGTGACAGGTTGTCCATGGACAGCCACCAACGGAGTGAGTCTCTGGTCCTCTGATTTACTTGTATCTTCGGAGACAAGTCTGTATAGTCCCCATTCCACTGACTGAGCATACACAGTTGTAATGGTCTTAGATGAATGCGCGCAAAAGGAACTATGTCCATTGCCGCTACCATCAAACCTATCACTTCCATGCACTGCGCTATGGAAGGAAGAGGAACGGAATGAAGTATCCGACAAGAGTTTAGAAGTTTTGTTTTTCTGGTCTCTGTCAGAAAAATCCTCATTTCTAAGGAGTCTATTATTGTTCCCAAGAAGGGAACTCTTGTCGACGGAGATAGAGAACTCTTTTCCACGTTCACTTTCCATCCGCGAGATCTGAGAAAGGCCAGGACTATGTCCGTGTGAGCCTTTGCTTGAGGAAGGGACGACGCTTGAATCAGAATGTCGTCCAAGTAAGGTACTACAGCAATGCCCCTTGGTCTTAGCACCGCCAGAAGGGACCCTAGTACCTCTGTGAAAATCCTTGGAGCAGTGGCTAATCCGAAAGGAAGCGCCACAAACTGGTAATGCTTGTCCAGGAATGCGAACCTTAGGAACCGATGATGTCCCTTGTGGACAGGAATATGTAGATACGCATCCTTTAAATCCACCGTGGTCAAGAATTGACCTTCCTGGATGGAAGGATTGTTCGAATGGTTTCCATTTTGGACGATGGAACCTTGAGAAACTTGTTTAGGATCTTGAGATCTAAGATTGGTCTGAACGTTCCCTCTTTTTTGGGAACTACGAACAGAGTGGAGTAGAACCCCATCCCTCGTTCTTTTAATGGAACAGGATGAATCACTTCCAGAAGATAACCTTGGGAGACTATTTCTAGCGCCCAAGGATCCAGAACATCTCTTGCCCAAGCCTGAGTGAAGAGAGAGAGTCTGCCCCCCACCAAATCCGGTCCCGGATCGGGGGCCCGCATCTCATGCTGTCTTGGGAGCAGTGGCAGGTTTCTTGGCCTGCTTTCCTTTGTTCCAGCCTTGCATTGGTCTCCAGGCTGGATTGGCTTGAGAAGTATTACCCTCCTGCTTAGAGGACGTAGCACTTGGGGCTGGTCCGTTTCTGCGAAAGGGACGAAAATTAGGTTTATTTTTGGCCTTGAAAGACCTATCCTGAGGAAGGGCGTGGCCCTTGCCCCCAGCGATATCAGAGATAATCTCTTTCAAGTCAGGGCCAAACAGTGTTTTCCCCTTGAAAGGAATGTCAAGCAATTTGTTCTTGGAAGACGCATCCGCTGACCAAGATTTTAACCAAAGCGCTCTGCGCGCCACAATAGCAAACCCAGAATTTTTCGCCGCTAACCTAGCCGATTGCAAGGTGGCGTCTAGGGTGAAAGAATTAGCCAATTTAAGAGCACGAATTCTGTCCATAATCTCCTCATAAGAAGAAGAATTACTAATAATCGCCTTTTCTAGCTCATCGAACCAGAAACACGCGGCTGTAGTGATAGGGACAATGCATGCAATTGGTTGTAGAAGGTAACCTTGCTGAACAAACATCTTTTTTAGCAAACCTAATTTTTTATCCATAGGATCTTGGAAAGCACAACTATCTTCTATGGGTATAGTGCTGCGCTTGTTTAGAGTAGAAACCGCCCCCTCGACCTTGGGGACTGTCTGCCATAAGTCCTTACTGGGGTCGACTATAGGAAACAATTTTTTAAATATGGGGGGAGGTACGAAAGGCATACCGGGCCTGTCCCATTCTTTATTAACAATGTACGCCACCCGCTTGGGTATAGGAAAAGCTTCGGGGGGCCCCGGGGCCTCTAGGAACTTGTCCATTTTACATAGTGTTTCTGGAATGACCAGATAATCACAATCATCCAAATTGGATAACACCTCCTTAAGCAGAGCGCAGAGATGTTCCAACTTAAATTTAAAAGTAATCACATCAGGTTCAGCTTGTTGAGAAATTTTTCCTGAATCTGAAATTTCTCCCTCAGACAAAACCTCCCTGGCCCCCTCAGACTGGTGTAGGGGCCCTTCAGAAACAATATCATCAGCGTCCTCATGCTCTTCAGTATTTTCTAAAACAGAGCAGTCGCGCTTTCGCTGATAAGTGGGCATATTGGCTAAAATGTTTTTGATAGAATTATCCATTACAGCCGTTAATTGTTGCATAGTAAGGAGTATTGGCGCGCTAGATGTACTAGGGGCCTCCTGTATGGGCAAGACTGGTGTAGACGAAGGAGGGGATGATGCAGTACCATGCCTACTCCCCTCACTTGAGGAATCATCTTGGGCATCATTTTTACTAAATTCTTTATGACATAAATCACATCTATTTAAATGAGAAGGAACCTTGGCTTCCCCACAGTCAGAACACAATCTATCTGGTAGTTCAGACATGTTAAACAGGCATAAACTTGATAACAAAGCACAAAAAACGTTTTAAAATAAAACCGTTACTGTCACTTTAAATTTTAAACTGAACACACTTTATTACTGCAATTGCGAAAAAGTATGAAGGAATTGTTCAAAATTCACCAAAATTTCACCACAGTGTCTTAAAGCCTTAAAAGTATTGCACACCAAATTTGGAAGCTTTAACCCTTAAAATAACGGAACCGGAGCCGTTTTTATATTTAACCCCTTTACAGTCCCTGGAATCTGCTTTGCTGAGACCCAACCAAGCCCAAAGGGGAATACGATACCAAATGATGCCTTCAGAAAGACTTTTCTATGTATCAGAGCTCCACACACATGCAGCTGCATGTCATGCTGTTCTCAAAAACAAGTGCGCCATACCGGCGCGAAAATGAGGCTCTGACTATGATTAGGGAAAGCCCCTATAGAATAAGGTGTCTAGAACAGTGCCTGCCGATATTATTTTACAAAAAATACCCAGATTAAATGATTCCTCAAGGCTAAATATGTGTAAATATGATCGATTTAGCCCAGAAAATGTCTACAGTCTTAATAAGCCCTTGTGAAGCCCTTATTTACTGTCTGAATAAAAATGGCTTACCGGATCCCATAGGGAAAATGACAGCTTCCAGCATTACATCGTCTTGTTAGAATGTGTCATACCTCAAGCAGCAAAAGACTGCTCACTGTTCCCCCAACTGAAGTTAATTCCTCTCAACAGTCCTGTGTGGAACAGCCATGGATTTTAGTAACGGTTGCTAAAATCATTTTCCTCATACAAACAGAAATCTTCATCTCTTTTCTGTTTCAGAGTAAATAGTACATACCAGCACTATTTTAAAATAACAAACTCTTGATTGAATAATAAAAACTACAGTTAAACACTAAAAAACTCTAAGCCATCTCCGTGGAGATGTTGCCTGTACAACGGCAAAGAGAATGACTGGGGTAGGCGGAGCCTAGGAGGGATCATGTGACCAACTTTGCTGGGCTCTTTGCCATTTCCTGTTGGGGAAGAGAATATCCCACAAGTAAGGATGACGCCGTGGACCGGACACACCTATGTTGGAGAAATATAAAACTGAGGTTCTAGATGACTACCTATAGTGACTCACTGCCTTACTTTTACCTTATTTAACTCCATTTGTATGGTAGAGATTTTGTAATTTGTGTTCTATGGTATTTCATTTAAGTGTATTTTTCTGTACAACCTCAATAAAAAACTATATTAAAAAAAAAAAAAGCTAAGTAATTTAAAGCTATCAAAATTTAGGTTGTTTATTATGGACTTTTAAAAGAACATTTGCAAAGTACTTTCATTAGCAAAAATGGATTTGAGTTGCAGTTACTAATGATCAGCCAGGCTGGTCTTCCTTACACTCTTCTGTTGCACCTGTGGATTTGTTAGACCCTATGTCTAAAAGGGTTTATATAGCTATATTAGAAATGCTAACATATATTAGATACTGGCTAACATAAAGCGGCAAAGTTCCTATAAATGGGTTGTGGTGGATGCAATCTTGTATTCCTCATGCTTTCAGATTACAGGCTCTTAAATATTTTTTAAACAGAGGGACTTTTCAGTCACTTTTACTGCTGAAAAACTAATTTTTACTAAAAGCATTTTGCAAATGTGCTTTTATTTAACATTGAAATGCAAATTTCCATGATGACCTCTTTAACAAAGAACCCCATCCTTACCAAAAGGATTTTTATACAACTGTAAATTTTTGATGTGAGATCCAAGAAGGGATTTTCATTTGCTCATCTGCATATGATCATTTGACCCCTCATTCAATATAAAAATTCCAAGGCCAACAAATATTGTTTATAAAATTCTTTATTGGTATTAGGTGAACTTTCGATAAAAAAAAAAAAAAAAAAAAAAAAAAAGTTTCTCTCCCTTTCTTCACTGAAATTACAAGACTCACACGAAATAAAAAAAAAAATTAATATAGCCGTTTTCTATTTGCACACCCCAAAAAAAAATAATAATAAAAAAAAAAAATTATTACCTTTCAACAATCCTAGGTGATGCATCCCCAAAAGGTTTAGTTTGGCGATATTCTAAACAGAAAAAAAAAAAAAAAAAATGTTTAAAAGTGAACACTGAGAGCAGAGTCAAACTGTTGTAAAACGAGTGCAGTCATTTGTCTAACCCCGCAAAATTCAGAAGGCATGTAAAGACAGCCAACCTGTCAGAGCACACCCCTGAGTGAAGATAGGTCATATTTTATCTACGACAAACTAAAATCCCAAAGCTCATAACTTGGAACAGAGAGAGGAACAGCTGTCGAGAACCACCACTTGCTGCCATTCATTATGTATACTATTAAACATAGTCCTCAAAGTACATGCAAGACACTACTAGATGACAAATACAGGGGGGGGGGGGGAATAAGCCAGACTAGCAGACAAGAAAGACTGAAATAGAAGTAAAATAAAGCAATTGTCTAGTCAAAATTAAACTCATGATTCATATTGTGCATTTTTAAAACAACTTTCTAATCTACTTCATTTCCCCCCTTCTCTTGGTATCTTTATTTGAATGTAATGCTTATTATTATTAAAATTGCCTGCTCTGAATCTTGAAAGTTTAATTTTTGATAGACTATTACTTTAAGGCTAATTAGCATTATAAAAACTATGTTGCCCCTGAAATGACACATGGCCCCTCAGGACTGCTAAACCAGCAGCGGTGTCATTTTATAGACCGACACTCCATTTCTAAATATTTAACCAATACATGAATAATAAACATTCTGTCAAACAAAAGATTGCCAAGTTTTACCAGCAGGTGAATTGGTCTCCATGAACTGTCAGATAGCTCTCTTCAAGACCTTGGACCAAGGCTCCTAGAACAAAACAAACTTTAGTCTCATGAAAAGATTAACAAAGCTAAAACCATATTCTATTAAGTGGATCATAAATTCAAAATTAAACTTTCATATCATGCACCGCCCCCCCTCCTAGGAGTGCATTTAGGGTTTCCACCTCGGCAATATTATATGTTCGTGTGTGGTCTATGTGCGCAGTGCATGTTGCCCTCTCCACACCCTGCATAATGTGTAACTCATAAGTGTCCAAGAAAACATGGCCGAGGTGGCAACCCCAAGTACACTGCTGCTCAAAAACATCAAAATTTGCTTCATTTAGTAATACAAGTAAAATGTAAAGTGGTTTAAAATGCTATGCTCGATATAAGACATTTTGGGTTGTGTTCCTTTAAGCCAAGCTTTTCTATTTAAATCTCTACATAAAATAGAAATATGGGCCTGCTCAGAGCATGAAGTATAATCACAGAAGTCAGGTGAAACACGGACTATGCAAACTCATCATTGCAGGCCAAATCCTCTGCAAACATTAGCAATGCAATAAGTGTTCAGCTAGAGAGGAGAATATACAACACACGCTTATATATAAAAGTGCAAAAAGACAATGCTCTAATGTGTAACAGCATTTTTATTAAATTATTGCTTTTGTGTAACTAAAGAAACAGAATTTGACAGTAGATAAGAGCTAAAAAGGCCCATCAAGTCTAACCGATATTACAGGTAACTTTTCTTAGGATAACCCTATGTCCCAGGCATGTAATGATTTCACCTATTGGAAGTTTATCCCAAGAATGCACCACCCTTTCTGTACAAAAATGCTTCCTCACATTTCTCCTGAATCTGCTAGCCTCTAATTTAAGGGACGTACACCACAAAAAATTATATATATTTGCTAATTAAATAAAAAGTTTAAATTAACATGCATAAGCCATTTTGCTTCTAAAGCCGCTAAGGAAGAAACTTTTCATATTAATACCGACGTAAAACAATTGTTAGAGAAGGGTTTTACCTCCCTAAATAGCGCTTACAGCCATCCATCATGCTGGAGCTGTTTTGTGTAATGTGGGTGGGCAGGGCTATATGTAAATGTAGGAAAAGCTGACAAAGCAGCTGCTCACTCCGCTTATTTTCCCTGCAGAGCTCTGCTGCAAGTCTGCTGGTTTGTCAATTCTCCGATTATCCTTTATTGAAAAGCAGCAATGCACTACTAGGAGCTAGCTAACAATTGGTGAGATAATAAAAGAAATTTGTAGTTTCATGTCTAATTTTAGGATGCTGTACCCTCCAGTACAATAGAGAAGCAAGGTCTTTATGTAGTATTGTTCACCCCTCCAGTGCTTTGTTCCTCAAACCGCAGTCATTATAGCTGAACTAGTGCACAGGTAAAATAATCAGCTGATGTATGAGAGCAAGTTTTACCATGGCCTCACTGCTCAGCTGATAACTTCACCTGTGCACTGGTTCAGCTATAATGAGAACCTGGCCTGTTGGGGGTACTTGAGAAACACTGCAATAGAGAAGCAAGGTCTTTATGTAGTATTGTACACATTTATATTTGTAATATTCTTACCTTTAAGAAGATCCAGAAGTCTTGACAAACTGCAGTCACCTCTCAGTGAGCACATAATGTGAACATTCATATGCCTTCATCTAAATAAAAAGAGCTTAAAGTTAACATATGGCAAATCCACCACGTGTTTCCTAGCGGCGCAAGTGCATAGAGATTTTACAATTAAAACAAATATCTCTTCGCCAAACCACCCAGCATACTCGTGTACTCTTTAAAAAAAAACTGCTCAGGGCATCCACATAATCATATATGTATCAGGTGAAACACGGACTAATGCAAGCTCATCACAGCAGTATTATTAAAATAAAAGGCCACCTCAAGACCTAGCTCCCCTCACAGTCTGCTGCGCTAAATTCTGTAGAACTGTTTCACCGATAACCGTTAGAAGCAACAAACACACAATTAAAGTTACCCACAGCACCAGCATTCTTATCGTGGCTATTTAGGCGCCAGTCTCATTATTATATACTGTCCTAGAGGCGGAAGTGTACATCACCCTGAAGGAGGGGCAGTGTATGCAAATGTAATGATGTGCACACGTTTATTAGCCGTTAGTTTTGTGCAGTGGTGGCGCCTATCAGAAATTACAATTCCGTCCGTATTCTAATTTCATCTCGTTAAAAGGACCCACAATTGTAACACTTGTGGTCCGTGATTCATTGCAGCTCTTGTGAAAATTATTTATTTTAAATAAATTAAAGCTTCCTAAATTTTCCATTTAACCCCACTACAGATATATATATAAAAAAAAATGCAATTGGTATCCTGTATAATCACCTAATCTTATCCAAAGTTCACATTTCAGCTTGGGACATTGCTCTTTAACTGAATAGTCGGTCTTGCGACATCACATCAATAGATTACCTATATGACAACACTTTGGTATTTATTTTATTTCATGTATTGCCGTTTTATTTTGTTTAAACTATTAAGAATTGTATTAAATACAAATATCGATTAATTATTTTCTTTATAAAATTAGATGTAAATTATCAGTTAACTAGTTCAAATTGAGATTTTCTACATACATTTTAACAACACGGAGGTCCGAGGGGTAAAAAACAAAGGTCTGATGATGATGAACTGCACTTAACTTTGCAGGCTATTATTAGGGTTGCCAGGTGTCTGGTATCTGACTGGACAGTCCGTTTTTTTCACCAGCTGTCTGTTAAAACATGAAGACAAAAATAAGACACCTTTTTTTTTTTTTTTTTTTTATTTAGTAGACATTGCCGTTCCAAAAGCTGCCGCTAGGTGTCACTCATGGCAGAACAGATGCTAGTTAGGTGAAGAAGCCGAGTTCTGTCAGCCACTTGCAATCAAACACAGATCAGGATGTGTAGTAGAGAGGGGCTGTGTGAGCAGCATGTAAGGTATTTATCTGGAGCTGTAAATTATCACTTGGATTTTAGTTAATTTTTAATGGGGAAAAAATAGAATTATATACAGGGGAGCCATTCCAACATTACTGTAAAGGATGTTTAACAGTATGTCTAGCTGCATCTATGCTATTTGGTTTTAGTGGCAGCTCTTAAGAATCGCATTAAGAA
Source organism: Bombina bombina (assembly GCF_027579735.1). NCBI lineage: Eukaryota > Metazoa > Chordata > Amphibia > Anura > Bombinatoridae > Bombina > Bombina bombina. The sequence goes on from NC_069500.1 coordinate 506,460,604, forward strand.
ACTGCATCCCAGTACTAGTTTTAATTCTCAGTCCTTTCCTTGTCCTTACAACTTTTAGAAGAATGCTGGGGAATTACATTAGTGTGAATAAAGTGCATTTAAAGAGACATACTTTGATTTTAGACTTTACAGTTCAAATGAATGGACTGAGGTAGCTGCAACTGACTAAACAGTGCAATATGATTTTTAATACATGGGTTAATAAAGTATTGCAAGACTCTTTAGGAGTACACTGCTATCCTATAAATAATCTTAAATTCTCTAGTATAAAGCTGGCAGCCTTCTATTTTCCATCACACAATATATAAAGATAGAAATTAAAGGGACAGTAAAGTAATAAATTAGACTTTCAAGATTTAGACAGAGCATACAATTTTACACAACTTTCCAATTTACTTATTTTATTTATTTGCTTCCTTCTCTTGTTATTCTTTGCTGAAAAGTTTATCTACGTAAGCTCAGGAGCAGCAAATAACCTAGGTTCTAGCTGCTGATTGGGGGCTGCATATATCTACACAGATTTTCATTGGCTCACCCATGTGCTCAGTTAGAAACCAGCTGTGCATTGCTGCTTCTTCAACAAAGGATACCAAGAGAATGAAGGAAATTTGATAATAGAAGTAAACTGGAAAGTTGTTTAAAATTGTATGTTCTACCTAAATCATGAAAGAAAAATGTTGGGATTCATGTCCCTTTAAAGCCACGTTCTAAAAGAAAAGTTAGCAGCTGCAAGTCACTGCTTTTCATCCCAGTGTTCTGTACACTTGATCACTCTATATAACAAATACAAAGCCATAAAGGGGAATGCATGATGTATAAAATATAAATATATATATATATATATATATATATATATATATATATATATATATATATATATATATATATATATATATATATATATATATTTTCAGTTAAATGGTTACTCTCCTTGAAATGTGTAAACCTGTGTAATGTCCCTTTTATTATTTAATTTGACAGCTTTTTCGTGTAATTTAACTATTTTGCTTTCTCAATGACCCTGAGAGGCTGAAGGATATCCTTCGGAATCTATAAGTCTCACCCCCCACAACATTCTACACAGTGATTTTAATCACTGTAGAAGCTCATTTATGTCTGTCAATAATTGGCCACAGAAAAATATTTCCGTTAGAAGTGAGGGGCAGTCAAATCATTTCGGTTTGCATGTGTTCATGTGAGTCACAGGTTATTATTTATTTATTTGTTACTGGTAGCCAAGGGGTATAATAACTGCTCACTTTTGAAGAAATATATATTATATGGCGGGATCAATAATGAGGGCTAAGGTAGAGCTTTTTTTTTGGGGGGGGGGGGGTGGTTTGTGCCCAGTGACTGTCAGAGTGTCCGGTATTTTTGTGGAAGACAGCTGGCAACCCTAGCTATTATAACTCTGTGCTACATACTTTGACAATGTCTTGTTGTATGGGATGCTGAAAATACATTGTAACTCTTTGAAAAAATGTGAATCCATTACAAATCCAAAATAATGTTTAGTAAAACCTTACTGCAGCGGTTGTAACAGTGTGTAAGATAATAAAAAAAATTAAAAAAGTTGGGTTCGTCGTCCGGGATTTGAACCCAGGACCTCTCCAACCGAAAATGAGAATCATACCCATACCTAGAGTAGACTAACGAGCCGACTGTATATTAATGCATACAATATGGAATCTATAGTAGTACACATGAAAATTTAAAAAAAATAGAATTATTCTGCTTAAAAACGATGATACGCAAAACCGTTTTCATTATTCTACGTTTTATTATCATGCTTTTTTTTAATCTTATCAGAAATATGTTAAAGGGACACTGAACCCAAATTTTTTCTTTCAAGATTCAGATATAGCATGCAATTTTAAGCAACTTTCTAATTTACTCCCATTATCAAATTTTTTATTCTCTTGGTATGTTTATTTGAAAAGCAAGAATGTAAGTTTAGATGCCGGCCCATTTTTGGTGAACAAACTTGGTTGTCCTTGCTGATTGGACAGCACCAATAAACAAGTGCTGTCCATGGTTCTGAACCAATAATTTTCTGGCTCCTTAGCTTAGATGCCTTCTTTTTCAAATAAAGATAGCAAGAGAACGAAGAAAAATTGATAATAGGAGTAAATTAGAAAGATTCTTAAAATTGCATGCTCTATCTGAATCATGAAAGAAAAAGAAAAATTGGTTTCAGTGTCCCTTTAACCCCTTAATGACCGGATCATTTTTCAATTTTCTTACCCTTAAAGGGACACTGAACCCAATTTTTTTCTTTTGCAATTCAGAAAGAGCAAGCAATTTTAAGCAACTTTCTAATTTACTCCTATTATCAATTTTTCTTTGTTCGCTTGCTATCATTATTTGAAAAAGAAGGCATCTAAGCTTTTTTTTTTGGTTTCAGTACTCTGGACAGTACTTTTTTATTGGTGGATGAATTTATCCACCAATCAGCAAGGACAACCCAGGTTGTTCACCAAAAATGGGCCGGCATCTAAACTTTCATTCTTGCATTTCAAATAAAGATACCAAGAGAATGAAGAAAATGTGATAATAGGAGTAAATTAGAAAGTTGCTTAAAATTTCATGCTCAATCTGAATCACGAAAGAAATTTTTTGGGTACAGTGTCCCTTTAATGACAATGGCTATTTTTACATTTCTGCAGTGTTTGTGTTTAGCTGTAATTTTCCTCTTACTCATTTACTGTACCCACACATATTATATACCGTTTTTCTCGCCATTAAATGGACTTTCTAAAGATACCATTATTTTCATCATCTTATAATTTACTATAAAAAAAAATTATAAAATATGAGGAAAAAATTGAAAAAAAAAAAAAAACACTTTTTCTAACTTTGACCCCAAAAATCTGTTACACATCTACGACCTCCAAAAAACACCCATGCTAAATAGTTTCTAAATTTTGTCCTGAGTTTAGAAATACCCAATGTTTATATGCCCCTTGCTTTTTTTGCAAGTTATAGGGCAATAAGTACAAGTAGCACTTTGCTATTTCCAAACCACTTTTTTTCAAAATTAGCGCTAGTTACATTGGAACACTGATATCTGTCCGGAATCTCTGAATCTCCCTTGACATGTATATATTTTTTTTTAGAAGACAACCCAAAGTATTGATTTATGCCCATTTTGGTACATTTCATGCCACCATTTCACTGCCAAATGCGAGCAAATAAAAAAAAAAAAAATTGTTCACTTTTTCACAAATTTTGTCACAAACTTTAGGTTTCTCACTGAACGTATTTACAAACAGTTTGTGCAATTATGGCACAAATGGTTGTAAATGCTTCTCTGGGATCTCCTTTGTTCAGGAATAGCAGACATATATGGCTTTGGCGTTGCTTTTTGGCAATTAGGAGGCCACTAAATGCTGCTGCGCACCACACTTGTATTATGCCCAGCAGTTAAGGGGATAATTAGGTAGCTTGTAGAGAGCTTGCAGGGTTAATTTTAGCTTTAGTGTAGAGATCAGCCTCCCACCTGACACATCCCACCCCCTGATCCCTCCCAAACAGCTCTCTACCCTCCCCCACCCCACAATTGTCCCCGCCATCTTAAGTACTGGCAGAAAGTCTGCCAGTACTAAAATAAAAGGTGTTTTTTTTTTATATTTATTTATTTATTATTCATCTGTGATGGACCCCTGCCTTAGCCCCCAACCTCCCTGATCCCTCCCAGCCTACCTATTTGCCACCATATTGGGTACTGGCAGCTGTCTGCCAGTACCCAGTTTTCCCCAAAAAAGAAAGGTTGTTTTTTTGTTTTTTTTCTTTTTTTCTTAAACAGTGGTTTTCTGTAGTGTAGCTGCCCCCCCACCTAACCCCATCCCCCTACCCTAGCAGATCCTATTATTTATTTATTTATTTTTTTAAAAAAAAACCTTTTCTGCCCCCCTCTCCCCTCTCTCTTCTCTAGTCATTGGTGGCAGTGGTTGCTGCGTGCGCGCACACACACACACACATGCACGCCCGCAGGCCCCCCCCTCCGCACGCTCCCAGCATCCGGCGTGCACAAAGCACTTGAAGGAACCCGATGCCGGGGAGCGATGGGCCGCCCACCCGCCTCCCTTGTAAGCTCCCACCCACCAACGGCACCATCGCTACCGGTGCAGAGAGGGCCACAGAGTGGCTCTCTCTGCATCAGATGCTTTTTAAAGGGTATTGCAGGATGCCTCACTATCGAGGCATCACTGCAATACCCTGAGAGCTGCTGGAAGCGATTGCGATCGCTTCCAGCACTCTTAGACAACTGACGTACCAGGTACGTCCATTGTCACTGTCAGTTTTTGCAGGACGTACCTGGTACGTCAGTTGTCATTAAGGGGTTAACCCCTTGAGTGCTAACGACGGCTCTGAGCCATCACAGAGTTTCCCACTCTGGTGCCAACGACGGCTCAGAGCCGTCGCTAGCACTCTCACACATTGAGGGAGATCTGGGGGCTCCCACCCGGGCGATCGTGCCTATGAAGTGACAGGCATCGCCGGGGCTTCACGTTTTGCGCGGTGACGTCACAACGCAACTTTATTAACAAGTAACAGTACAAAGTATAGGGAAAGGGGGCATGCTGCTTAGACGCCTGTATCTCAGGCATCTAAGCAGCTACAGACCCCCAAGACTCACCATTGGAAAAGGTAAATCGCCTAACCTTTCCAATGGTGTAAGTCTTGGGGATCTGAAGAAAATTTTTATATATATATATATATATATATATATATATATATATATATATATATATATATATATATATATATATATATATATATATATATATATATATATATATATATATATATATATATATATATATATATATAAAATCTCAAAAAAAAAAAAAAAAACACCCCTTCAATCACCTTAGCACCCAGGTGGGAAAGTGCTTAGCACTCAAAGGGTTAATATGAATGGACTCAATATTCTATTGATACTTTTAAAAGAACGCTCGTTTTTAAAAATGGGCTCGTCCGGGATTTAAACCCGGGACCTCTCACACACAAAGCAAGAACCATACCCCTAGACAAAACGAGCCAATTACTAATATGAAGTTTCCCTACAAATTATTATGTATTTTATAAATATAATACTACAAAATGATCCTATGGCATATTTTGTATCTTTTACAGCTCAATGTAATTTCAATATATTCACAAACAAAAACATGATTGACATAGTGAAAACAAGGGCTCGTCTGGGATTTGAACCCGGGACCTCTCGCACCCAAATAGAGAATCAAACCCCTAGACCAACGAGCCTTTCAAATGGTCCCCTACAAACTATTTCTAGAAATGTTATGAATATTATACCATAAAATGATACTAACACATATTTTGTATGGCTTATTGCTCAATATAACTTCCATATATTCACAAACAAAACATGGTTTACATAGGGAAAACAAGGGCTGAAAGTTTGAAACAGAAATTGCACAATTCACTTTAAAATGGCATTGTTTAATTTATCTTCGCTATCACCATCCAATTCAAGTGAACCCATTTCACTATGATGCCACCTAAAAATGTAACAAAGGGCATGACTAACCTTTAGACATACAGCTGTTGTGACCCCACGAGGAGAGTTCATTTCCTAAAAATAAAATATATAGGAAAAGAATTTAGCTTTACATATACACACTGCCTACCTTAATAGCAAGATAACATCTGTGTTAATCAAAATGCTTTACTATTGTAAACGTTGATACACTACTACCCGTGAAGGTCAGCATGCGCCATAAAGTCAAACATAGGAAGGGCATCACTGTGTCGCCATCACTCTAGGAAAAAAGATGGCCGCCTACCAAATCCACCACGTGCTTCCAGGCCGCGCAAGTGCATTGAGATTTTACAATTAAAACAAATATCTCTTCGCCAAACCACCCAGCAAACTTGTGTACTCGTAAAACAAACAAAAAAAACAACTGCTCAGGGCATACACATAATCATATGTATCAGGTGAAACACGGACTAATGCAAGCTCATCACAGCAGTATTATTAAAATAAAAGACCACCTCAAGACATAGCTCCCCTCAGTCTGCTGCGCTAAATTCTGTAGAACTGTTTCACCGATAACCGTTAGCAGCAGCAAGCACGCAGTATAACTTACCCACAGCACCAGCATTCTTATTGTGGCTATTTAGGCGCCAGTCTCATTATATACTGTCCTAGAGGCGGAAGTGTACAGCACCCTGAAGGAGGGGCAGTGCATGCAAATGTAATGATGTGAAACTGGCACTAATGTTCATTTTTTAGGACAAATCAGCAGAAAAACAGCACAAATGAATGGTATATTTTTATTCACATTTTTGAAACATGGAGTGCCAACGTTACACAGCTGAGGTGAATTGGATGGCGGGTTACATCATTTTCACTGACAAAAAAACCCAAACTGTTATAACAAAAAAATCAAAGCAGTACAAATAAAGATGTTAACGGCACAAACCGGTAAAAACACAGCACTAACCAACCAGCTGGGTGACCTTTATTTAATCTGCAATAACTCAAAAAACAATTGCTATTATCTTAATAAAAGCAGCACAAATCTTATTTTGTATCACAAAACAGCACAAACGTAGCACTAACGAAACAGTGGATTTTTTATTTTTTTTATTTGTGCCGATTGTAGGGGGTCCAGCTTCACACAGCCTCCAGTCTTATACATTTTATAACGTAATAGTTAACTCTTTTATTCAAGGGTTGGGGTTATTTTCTTCTTATAGGATCTTAGATTTGTTTTAGGAACATTTTTCTTTAATACATTTCAAACTGTGAAACAAATAAACTTACTAACTAAATGTGATCATCGTTTATATTTAAAGGGTCTTATTTATCATCGTCTTTTGGGTCCTTTAGTGTAGGGAGGTAGTTTTCTATTTTTCCGTTTGCTCTGTGTCCATAAGTAAATTTGTTTCCCCCTATGTCTATGTACATTCATCTAACTCACGAGTTATTATACATGATCCAGTAAAACCATCTTTTGAAATTGATCGGTATTACCTTGAATCCAAGCTACGTTCTCTGTCATACTAAAATATGCCTTGGATCTTGTCTATCACTTCCTTCCAAATGGGGGGAGCCCACCTTCCAGTACCTCGCTATACAGACTCTGGTAGCCGTGCATAAGATTTTAATACATTTATTGTTGAGTTGAACTGTGGAATCCCCCGATTCAGGAGTGCCTGGGAAATGGATATAGGTGTACTCAAATGTTTTAACTGAACAAACAGTTTCCGTGGGGATTATCTAGATCAACTAGTTGGCAACTAACGAAGGCCCTGATTCTCAAAAATTCACTAAGCAGAGAGAGAAATAACCTTATTTTAATAAGCACTATTGTTAAAGGGACACTCAATCAAAATTAAACTTTCATTATTCAGATAGATCATGCAATTTTAAGCAATTTTCCAATTTACTTCCATTAACTAAATGTGCAGTCTTTTTATATTTAAACGTTTTGAGTCACCAGCTCCTACTGAGCATGTGCAAGAATAAGTGTGTATGCATTTGTGAATGGCTGATGGCTGTCACATGGTACAGGGGGAGTGGAAAAAAAGAGACATAACTTTTAAAATTATCAAAAAAATATATATATATATATATATATATATATATATATATCTACTACTCATTTGAAGTTCAGACTAAGTGCTATTGCATTGTCTTGATATTGTGCATTTGTTAATTATGCAAATCTACTGTTTTGACTGGTCCTTTAAGTCTATTTCCTTCGCATAATATTAACATTAGTGAACTCTGCTTAATGAGATAAACAGTTAATAACTAATATATGCCTTTAAAACAAATCGCTGAGGGAGCCCACATAGTAATGGAAAGAAATCTTATAGAAATATCACCAGACAAGGATAACAAGAAAAAGAATTACATTTGATAGAAGAAAATTGGAAAGTATTTTTAAACTTGTATGTTCTATCTACATCATACGTTTTTTTAGGGGGGTACGTCCCTTTAAGAAACAATTTTACACAATCATGAAGTTAAAGGGACAGTAACCTTACAAAATAATGTTACATACATTATCTTAGCAGCAGCTTTGCAAATCAAAAGCATTGCGAGATTTGATTCCAAAGTTGGACTTACCTGCTCTCCGCTCCAGGCTCTACTAAGCGGGTCTTGTTTTTCAAAAGTGCTTTGCGGGCGCCCGGTCTAGTCACAGTGCGCCCAATTGCACCATTGAACTGAATAGCTCGCTCCCGCTACCAGACCAGAGTTGGAGCAAGCTACATTTAGTTCAATTGTGCGGGCAGGTGCGCTGTGACTAGACAGCAAAAACACAAAGCACTTTTGAAAAACAAGACCAGATTAGAGCCTGGAGCAGAGACCAGGTAAGTCCAACTTTGGAATAAAAATAAATAAATCTTGCAATGCTTTTGATTTAGAAAGCCGCCGCTCACATAACATTATATAATTCTGCACTGTGTGCAGAATTTGATAACATTTTGTAAGTTTTGTCCCTTTAATGCTAGTTTAAAAAGGGACTGATTTTATCACCAATTTTGCTTTATTCTCTTGGTATTTCTTTGTTGAAAGCTAAACCTAGGTAGGCTCATATGCTAATTTCTTAGACCTCGAATTCCGTCTCTTTTCTGAATGCATTTTGCCAGTTTTCCACCACTAGAGGGTGTTAGTTCATGTGTGTCATAGATAACACTGTGCTCATGCACGTTGAGTTACTTAGGAGCCAACACTGATTAACTAAAATGAAAGTTTGTCAAAAGAAATAAGCCTTAGTGTAATATAACTGTTGGTTATGCAAAACTGGGGAATGGGTAATTTAGGGATTATCTATCTTTTAAAACAATGAAAATTCTGTTGTAGACTGTCCCTTTAATTTTAAAATCCATTAATTTTTTCATCCACAATTATTTTTAGCACGTTTACCCGCTGCTCTTTTTATATAAAATTATACAAAAATTGCATACCAACATCCTTTAAAAAAAAAATTAATAGTATGTTTTGTAGATGAGGACTTTTTAAAATGTACTTCCTTTTTCCAATACTCTATTTTGTGAGTTTACTATATCACCCAGTGACTAGTTTATTCCCCTAAATATGATTTCCCCAGTTTCTGTACTTACGACAGGCAATTTTGTTCTTCTGTATTTGTTCAACCATGACTTTCACTCTTGCTAAAGACGCACATACATATTATACAGTTTTACCCCTTAAGGACAGAGGCAATTGTCAAATTCTTCACATAACCAAAACTTAGAATTTGAGCTATACATTTGTGCAAACATAGCTTACCCTCTTTCACATTAAAAGTGATACTAAACCCAACTTTCTTTCATGATTTGGATAGAGCATGCGATTTTAAGCAAATTTCTAATTTTCCCCTATTAATTTTAAATCGTTTTGTCTTTATTTGAAAAGCAATAATGAAAGTCTAGGAGCCAGCCCATTTTTGGTTCAGCACCTGGGTAGCGCATGCTGATTGGTGACCAAATGTAGCCACCAATCAGCTAGCGCTATTCAGGGTGCTAGACCAAAAATGGGCTGGCTCCTAACCTTACATTTCCAAAATAGCAAGAGAACAAAGAAAAAAAGTAAGTTAGCATGCAATTTTAAGCAACTATCTGAATAAAAAAAAAAATGGGTTTAGTATCCCTTTAAGTGCACCCACACTTCAGGACAAATAGGGCTCTCTTGACAAATATATATAAACTTTAATTTAATAAGCATAAAGTTTTACTGCACCTAAAACATCCATATTGTATTCTGCAATAGTGAGACTGACACGCTAGCCGTTAAACCAGTACCTCTGCTAGTGTCAGTCGGCATTCCCCTTCTTACTCTGACAGCATGATATTGCATGCTCACTCCTGTGTCTGATCACAAAGGCTGTGCCGATTAGACATGGGAAGAAATGCCCATTTCTGGGACGTTTGGAAAGACTTCATCAAGGGACTATTTTACAGAGTTCAAAGTAAGATTAATTATATCAAAGTAGCTTGTTTTTTTAAAAAAATATAAAGATTTATAAAAAAAAAAAGCTAAGTAATTTAAAGCTATCAAAATGTAGGTTGTTTATGATGGACCTTTAAAAGAACATTTGCAAAAATGGATTTTAGTTTCAGTTACTACTGATCAGCCAGGCTGGTCTTCCTTACACTCTTCTGCTGCACCTGTGGATTTGTTAGACCCTATGTCTAAAAGGGTAATTCAGTATTGCAGCCTTAAGGCCAGGGTTTATATAGCTATATTAGAAATGCTAGCCCCATTTTAGATACTGGCTAAAATAAAGTGGCAAAGTTCCTATAAATGGGTTGTGGTGGATGCAATCTTGTATTCCTCATGCTTTCAGATTACAGGCTCTTAAATATTTTTTAAACAGAGGGACTTTTCAGTCACTTTTACTGCTGAAAAACTAATTTTTACTAAAAGCATTTTGCAAATGTGCTTTTATTTAACATTGAAATGCAAATTTCAATGTTGACCTCTTTAACAAAGAACCCCACCCTTACCAAAAGGATTTTTATACAACTGTAAATTTTTGAAGTGCGATCCAGTGATAATACAAGTTCCTCAGATCAAGCAGGGATTTTCATTTGCTCATCTGCATATGATCATTTGACCCCTCATTCAATATAAAAATTCCAAGGCCAACAAATATATTACCTTTCAACAATCCTAGGTGATGCATCCCCAAAAGGTTTAGTTTGGCGATATTCTAAACAGAAAAAAGAAAAGAAAAAAAGTTTTAAAGTGAACACTGAGAGCCGAGTCAAACTGTTGTAAAACGAGTGCAGTCATTTGTCTAACCCCGCAAAATTCAGAAGGCATGTAAAGACAGCCAACCTGTCAGAGCACACCCCTGAGTGAAGATAGGTCATATTTTATCTACGACAGCCTAAAATCCCAAAGCTCATAACTTGGAACAGAGAGAGGAACAGCTGTCGAGAACCACCACTTGCTGCCATTCATTATGTATACTATTAAACACAGTCCTCAAAGTACATGCAAGACACTACTAGATGACAAATACAGGGGGGAATAAGCCAGACTAGCAGACAAGAAAGACTGAAATAGAAGTAAAATAAAGCAATTGTCTAGTCAAAATTAAACTCATGATTCATATTGTGCATTTTTAAAACAACTTTCTAATCTACTTCATTTCCCCCCTTCTCTTGGTATCTTTATTTGAATGTAATGCTTATTATAATAAACAGGTATTTGTAGAGCACCAACAGATTCCACAGCGCTATAAACATAGGCGGTATACAAGATAACATTTATAGGGATCAAATGGGTAGAGGGCCCTGCCGAGAGTTGCACTGCTGTAGTCGGCCCTTATGAGGGTGATTTACAAACAGCTGGGCTCATAGGCTTACATTCTAAGGGGTTCAAGGGGATGCTTAGGAGCTGGGCCATTTTTGGTTCAGCATCTGGGTAGCACTAGCTGGTTGGTGGCTACATTTAGACACAAATCAGAAAGTGCTACCCAGGTCTGAACCAAAAATGGCCTTACTCCTATGCTTACATTCTTGCTTTTTCAAATAAAGATACCAAGAGAACAAAGAAAAAAAAATAGTAAATTAGAAAGTTGCTTAAAATTGCCTGCTCTATCTGAATCATGAAAGTTTAATTTTTGATAGACTATTACTTTAAGGCTAATTAGCATTATAAAAACTATGTTGCCCCTGAAATGACACATGGCCCCTCAGGACTGCTAAACCAGCAGCGGTGTCATTTTATAGACTGACACTCCATTTCTAAATATTTAACTAATACATGAATAATAAACATTCTGTCAAACAAAAGATTGCCAAGTTTTACCAGCAGGTGAATTGGTCTCCATGAACTGTCAGATAGCTCTCTTCAAGGCTCCTAGAACAAAACAAACTTTAGTCTCATGAAAAGATTAACAAAGCTAAAACCATATTCTATTAAGTGGATCATAAATTCAAAATTAAACTTTCATATCATGCACCGTCCCCCCCCTCCTAGGAGTGCATTTAGGGTTGCCACCTCGGCCATATTTTCCTGGACACTTATGAGTTACACATGGTACAGGGTTTTTAGGGATGAACATGAATAGTGCTGTCCAGAGTCACTGTTCGTGTGTGGTCTATGTGCGCAGTGCATGTTGCCCTCTCCACACCCTGCATAATGTGTAACTCATAAGTGTCCAGGAAAACATGGCCGAGGTGGCAACCCTAAGTACATTGCTGCTCAAAAAGATCAAAATTTGCTTCATTTAGTAATACAAGTAAAATGTGGTTTAAAATGCTATGCTCGATATAAGACATTTTGGGTTGTGTTCCTTTAAGCCACGCTTTTCTATTTAAATCTCTACATAAAATAGAAATATGGGCCTGCTCAGAGCATGAAGTATAATCACAGAAGTCAGGTGAAACACGGACTATGCAAACTCATCATTGCAGGCCAAATCCTCTGCAAACATTAGCAATGCAATAAGTGTTCAGCTAGAGATGAGAATATACAACACACGCTTATATATAAAAGTGCAAAAAGACAATGCTCTAATGTGTAACAGCATTTTTATTAAATTATTGCTTTTGTGTAACTAAAGAAACAGAATTTGACAGTAGATAAGAGCTAAAAAGGCCCATCAAGTCTAACCGATATTACAGGTAACTTTTCTTAGGATAACCCTATGTCCCAGGCATGTAATGATTTCACCTATTGGAAGTTTATCCCAAGAATGCACCACCCTTTCTGTACAAAAATGCTTCCTCACATTTCTCCTGAATCTGCTAGCCTCTAATTTAAGGGACGTACACCACAAAAAATTATATATATATTTGCTAATTACATAAAAAGTTTAAATTAACATGCATAAGCTATTTTGCTTCTAAAGCCGCTAAGGAAGAAACTTTTCATATTAATACCGACGTAAAACAATTGTTAGATAAGGGTTTTACCTCCCTAACTAGCGCTTACAGCCATCCATCATGCTGGAGCTGTTTTGTGTAATGTGGGTGGGCAGGGCTATATGTAAATGTAGGAAAAGCTGACAAAGCAGCTGCTCACTCCGCTTATTTTCCCTGCAGAGCTCTGCTGCAAGTCTGCTGGTTTGTCAATTCTCCGATTATCCTTTATTGAAAAGCAGCAATGCACTACTAGGAGCTAGCTAACAATTGGTGAGATAATAAAAGAAATTTGGAGTTTCATGTCTAATTTTAGGATGCTGTACCCTCCAGTACAATAGAGAAGCAAGGTCTTTATGTAGTATTGAACACTTTTACATTTATAATATTCTTACCTTTAAGAAGAGCCAGAAGTCTTGACAAACTGCAGTCACCTCTCAGTGAGCACATAATGTGAACATTCATATGCCTTCATCTAAATAAAAAGAGCTTAAAGTTAACATATGGCGAAAGGTAATTTCAGAAGCACTGCAGTTAATCTGTTCAGAGCATTAATGTAATCACAGAAAGCCTCAGGTGAAACTGAATACGCAAATCCCATCACAATGCCCCAGAGGGCAATATAAAATGGGCATGGGTATTCGGCAGTGGGTTTGCAGACCAGAGAGCCTGATTTATGCTTATGAAAGACCACACTAAGATCTGTTCAAATCCATATCTTAGCGTGGTGATCTTTCACTCTGGCTCTGAAAATAGACAAAATCCACCTACTTCTAGCTAACAGTTGCCACATATATAACACACATAAAGCAAAGAATATAGAGAAACTAATAAAGCCACAGCTGTTCAGCGTCCTTTTAACATTGGCTGTGTATTCTACACACAAAATTGCCAAATGCAGCATAAAAGTCTACTTTTTATTTTTAAACTTAATTTGTGCAGTTTCCATTACTTCTTGACACAGCCCTACAAGTGGGTTGGGCCTCTGTAGGAAGGCCATAAGCTGGTTTATTATAGACACAACTGCTGGGATAGGTCATGTCCCCTAAATGCACAAGGTTGAAACAGATTGCACAATTCACTTTAAAATGGCACTGTTAAATTTATCTTCGCTATCACCATCCAATTCAAGTGAACCCATTTCATTATCATGCCACCTAAAAATGTAACAAAGGGCATGAGTAACCTTTAGACATACAGCTGTTGTGACACCACGAGGAGAGTTCATTTCCTAAAAAAAATATGCTGCAGGGTGGAGTATGCAATTGTGTTTCTGGACATCACTATTCATATTCCTCCCTGCAAATCCTGCAGCATGTGTAACTTATAAGTGTTCTGTATTTCAAGGGATGGGCGGCAACCCTAGGCGCAAGTGCATTGAGATTTTACAATTAAAACAAATCTCTTCACCAAACCACCCAGCAAACTTGTGTACTCGTAAAACAAACAAAAAAAAACTGCTCAGGGCATACACATAATCATATATGTATCAGGTGAAACACGGACTAATGCAAGCTCATCACAGCAGTATTATTAAAATAAAAGACCACCTCAAGACATAGCTCCCCTCACAGTCTGCAAAAATGGATTTTAGTTTCAGTTACTACTGATCAGCCAGGCTGGTCTTCCTTACACTCTTCTGCTGCACCTGTGGATTTGTTAGACCCTATGTCTAAAAGGGTAATTCAGTATTGCAGCCTTAAGGCCAGGGTTTATATAGCTATATTAGAAATGCTAGCCCCATTTTAGATACTGGCTAAAATAAAGTGGCAAAGTTCCTATAAATGGGTTGTGGTGGATGCAATCTTGTATTCCTCATGCTTTCAGATTACAGGCTCTTAAATATTTTTTGAACAGAGGGACTTTTCAGTCACTTTTACTGCTGTAAAACTATTTTTTACTAAAAGCATTTTGCAAATGTGCTTTTATTTAACATTGAAATGCAAATTTCAATGTTGACCTCTTTAACAAAGAACCCCACCCTTACCAAAAGGATTTTTATACAACTGTAAATTTTTGAATTGCGATCCAGTGATAATACAAGTTCCTCAGATCAAGCAGGGATTTTCATTTGCTCATCTTCATATGATCATTTGACCCCTCATTCAATATAAAAATTCCAAGGCCAACAAATATATTACCTTTCAACAATCCTAGGTGATGCATCCCCAAAAGGTTTAGTTTGGCGATATTCTAAACAGAAAAAAGAAAAGAAAACAAGTTTAAAAGTGAACACTGAGAGCCGAGTCAAACTGTTGTAAAATGAGTGCAGTCATTTGTCTAACCCCGCAAAATTCAGAAGGCATGTAAAGACAGCCAACCTGTCAGAGCACCCCCTGAGTGAAGATAGGTCATATTTTATCTACGACAGCCTAAAATCCCAAAGCTCATAACTTGGAACAGAGAGAGGAACAGCTGTCGAGAACCACCACTTGCTACCATTCATTATGTATACTATTAAACACAGTCCTCAAAGTACATGCAATTTGTGCATTTTTAAAACATCTACTCCATTTCCCCCCCTTCTCTTGGTATCTTTATTTGAATGTAATGCTTATTATTATAAACAGGTATTTGTAGAGCACCAACAGATTCCACAGCGCTATAAACATAGGCGGTATACAAGATAACATTTATAGGGATCAAATGGGTAGAGGGCCCTGCCGAGAGTTGCACTGCTGTAGTCGGCCCTTATGAGGGTGATTTACAAACAGCTGGGCTCATAGGCTTACATTCTAAGGGGTTCAAGGGGATGCTTAGGAGCTGGGCCATTTTTGGTTCAGCATCTGGGTAGCACTAGCTGGTTGGTGGCTACATTTAGACACAAATCAGAAAGTGCTACCCAGGTCTGAACCAAAAATGGCCTTACTCCTATGCTTACATTCTTGCTTTTTCAAATAAAGATACCAAGAGAACAAAGAAAAAAAATAGTAAATTAGAAAGTTGCCTGCTCTATCTGAATCATGAAAGTTTAATTTTTGATAGACTATTACTTTAAGGCTAATTAGCATTATAAAAACTATGTTGCCCCTGAAATGACACATGGCCCCTCAGGACTGCTAAACCAGCAGCGGTGTCATTTTATAGACTGACACTCCATTTCTAAATATTTAACTAATACATGAATAATAAACATTCTGTCAAACAAAAGATTGCCAAGTTTTACCAGCAGGTGAATTGGTCTCCATGAACTGTCAGATAGCTCTCTTCAAGGCTCCTAGAACAAAACAAACTTTAGTCTCATGAAAAGATTAACAAAGCTAAAACCATATTCTATTAAGTGGATCATAAATTCAAAATTAAACTTTCATATCATGCACCCCCCCCGTATGCTTTGTTGAAATGCATACACAAGTAGGCTCAGGAGCAGCGACGCACTACTGAAGTTAGCTGCTCATTTAACTCAGGTAGCTCCTATGAGTGCATTGCTGCTCAAAAACATCAACTTGGCTTCATTTAGTAATACAAGTAAAATGTAGAGAGGTTTAAAATGCTATGCTCGATATAAGACATTTTGGGTTGTGTTCCTTAAAGCCAAGCTTTTCTATTTAAATCTCTACATAAAATAGAAATATGGGCCTGCTCAGAGCATGAAGTATAATCACAGAAGTCAGGTGAAACACGGACTATGCAAACTCATCATTGCAGACATAGTCAACATTTGAAAAAAAAACAAAAAAAAAAAAAACCACACACACACTTTCCAGCTATCAATTACCTGCATGAAAATTTTTACCACACCCCCTGCCCTAAAGTTCCGCTACACTTTGCCAAACCCGCACAATTTAGCCCCGCCTATTTATTATAGTGCAGAATATATAATTATATATATTAAAATATGAAACTAAAAAAAAAGGTATAGAACAAATGAGGGAATATGCACTATTGCCAGTAGGAGACCTGCGCCAGGTTTCTATATTTTTAGTGCTACTTAGTAGATCACTATTATAGTTGTTGCTGATCAAAAGAATAAATTTCTCTATTAACAGAAAGTAGTTTAGATTTTGACAATTATCTTTACACCCAATTTATTCTTTTACAAAATGAATCTTCAATAGATCTGTATATATCTTATTTTACTTTAAAATTCCAACGGTGCCTTGCACAGATAAAAGAAAATATCTACTGTTGTTTATTTAACATAACCTAAAAGTATAAATACAGTGCAAACTTAGTTTGAACTGGACATGCTTTAAGTAGAAGGTAGACAGCGCTGCAGTAAATGCTGTAGAGCCAACTTTCCCCCGCCCCAGATTTTTTTTTTTTTTACCTCACCTTCCCTCTTTTTGACCTTCTCAATAAAGGCAACACTGGTGTAGTGACAAATTTAACAAGGTCCCTTTATTTAAATCATATGCATATGAAAACGGCAATGATTCCCCTAACTAAACCCCCCCGTAATTGAGGCTTAACTTGCCTTAACCAGAAACCATCATTTGAAATCGTGGGTAGGGAGCCTATGCTCCCTCAGCCAGCCTACCAGGTGCTTAACTTACACCGCTCACCAAACGCTGCATTGCGCATGTGGAAACATTACTGGCTCGCCCGTCTGGGTCATAGACCTATATTTTCACTTACGCCCTTTGCGTTACTCAATCAAACCGTGCACCAACCCTGACTGCCAATAACCGCCACCATACCCAAAAACAAAAAAAAGAGGGGAGTCTTTGCCGCCACCTCCCTATACTATTCAACTGCCCAACCTAGCTTGTGACCTCTACTCCCCATGTTTTTTAGAGTGGTCCTTATGTCCTGTAGGAAAATGTATAAACCACCATCCGAATGATGTACCCCATCTGGCCTGTACATCTCCGTGCTTACCACTCTTAAATTTTCATGTTTGACCACTGCATGCCTTCAAGGCTCATGTAAGGTCATGCGAAACTGCGTGATGGCACTATTGATGCGCTTTCTAGCCCTAAAAACCGCCTCTCTGGGAATCTACGCCCCACCAATTGTGTTATTATACCAGTCTGATATGCTTTCCATCTAAAAATCAGCCCCTGTGGCAAGTGTTCCCATCTCATGCCTCTCCTCCCTAACTACAGTATTGAAGCTTTGCTGTTGCGGAAACCCAACTTCTGATTATTATCCCTTGTGGCCTATATACCACTAAACCAACCATTTAGGATGACAATCCAGAAATATAGGGGTCAGATGCCTGAGACTGTATGTTAAAGTCAAATAACCTATCTAGTACAGTAGAATCTCTTGAAACTATACTTGCTTTACAAAAAAGGTTAGGCCCAACTGATCACATAAGTAGGACACCATTAAAGGACCAGTCAACACAGATTTGCATAATCAACAAATGCAAGATAAGACAATAGCATTTACTCTGAATTTCAAATAAGTAGTAGATTTTTTACTAACAAATTTCAAAGTTATGTATATTTCCACTCCCCCTGTACCATGTGATGGCAATTAGCCAATCACAAATGCATATACGTATAGTCAGTGAATTCTTGCACATGCTCAGTAGGAGCTGGCGACTCAAAAAGTGTAAATATAAAAGAATGTGCACATTTTTTTTTTTAATGGAAGTATATTGGAAAATTGTTTAAAATTACATGCTGTATCTGAATCATGAAAATTTATTTTGACCTGAGTGTCCCTTTAAACCGCTGATCCAGTTCTAAAGAATGCAGTTCTTTCGTTATTAAATGCTTTTGCTTCAGGATAAGGTATCAAGCAAGCCCACAGTTCCTTCTCTGTCTGACTCACGGTAAATCCTCATGGAGAGCTTAACCAGAGCTTTCCAAACTTATTATGTTTGTGACACACTTTTTAGACCTACATCATTTCGCAACACAGTAATTCAGTTGTACTAGCAAAAAGGAGGTTAAACTAACTTGTTTTAAGAGATACGGACACATACATGAATTATATAATAATGAAATGTATTTACAAGTAACAGTATGTATGTGCAAGAATTAAAAAAAGTTTACCACCAATAGCTACTTGCTAGTTTAATGGGATGTACGAGGTTGATGGGGTGAACACAATTTCTGAATATTTGGTGGAATATTAGATAGACACTCGTATTTCATCATCAAGCATTTTTAAGCTTCCACTTCCTATCCATATATCAAGAACAGGAGCAGCAATGCACTACTGGGAGCTAGTTGCAAAAAAAAAAAAAAAAAAAAAAAAAAAAAAAAAAAAAAAACACCCACTGACTTCAGCTCAGCATTTAAGCTGCCGCCCTCAGAGCTCGGCGAGTCCCATTGACTACTGCCCGCGCTGCAAACACACTGCTGTCCCACTCACTGACTACACATGCAGTCACGAGCCAATTAAGGAGACTACACGTGCAGTCATGAGCCAATGTGCCGCTAATGGGAATAGTTTCAGCTCCCACTGAGCTGCGCCAATAGGTTAAGATGATCTGTGTCCCCCTAGGTATCAATCACGTGTCAACCAAGTGATATGCGTAGCAGGTAAGCGGAAAGTCAGAAACAATTTGTACAAATTTTTTTGCTGAAGCAGGGACACGCCTACACACTGCTGCCGACACACTAGTGTGTCCCAACACAGTTTGGAAAGCACTGGCTTAAACAATAGGACCATGCTTTAGTCCTCATCATGCGTAACTGTTCCCCTAGAGGATATAAACAGAAAATGGCATCCTTTTGATTAGCAAGGAATAGCTTTTAATAATTTCATTTGGTACCAAAAAACACTCCAGAATCAATAAACAACCATGTCTATACCGAAATTAGAAGCGGAACTAGGAATGCCTAACTTTAGAAATGCAGTCTTTCCCCAAAGTAAAGTGGACTGGAGTATAGATAAAAATTATAAACGTAGGTTATCCTAGAACAAGATATAATACAA
This sequence comes from Bombina bombina, assembly GCF_027579735.1. NCBI lineage: Eukaryota > Metazoa > Chordata > Amphibia > Anura > Bombinatoridae > Bombina > Bombina bombina. The sequence goes on from NC_069500.1 coordinate 506,480,299, forward strand.
ACTTTACAAATTAGTAGACTCTGTTGGTCTATAACTACCTTGTAAAAAGAAAATAGTATGCTCCATCCAAGAAATAAAGCAACATTCCAAATCTGGGAAATAAGTTCAATACATGTACCCCACATCTCTTCTAAGGTCTGTCCCCCTCCCTTACTGGTAGAAAACAGAGAATTAGACTTAGGACATTATATAAAACCAAATAAACAATGTATGCACTGAAAACGTTCACATATTGGAATTAAAACTTCTGAAAAGTCCTGGCGAGTGCATTATTTTCTATGTACTTATCTGCTGCACCCTGGGCATTTGAACTGGATTTCTGGTCTATCTTGAAATATATATATATATATATATATATATCTCTCTCTATCTCCACACGGTGCCTTTATAAGAATTATACAGTATGGATTACGTAGGTAATTATTTTATGTTGCGTTTATTTCCAGTACTACAAATATTGATCTGACTGGCATAAAAGAAAAAAAAAAAAAAAAAAAAAAAGTGTGACACAAGAGTGTTCTTATGCATTGTGTACTTATTTTGTTTGTCACTTTAAGCAATATATATTAGTTTGTTTAAAATATTCTTCTAATAAATAGCTATAGCTGAACTAGCATTTAAGTAATGTATTTTTAAGGAATTTTGCTGTATTTTGCTCAAACTAGTTAAATGACTGCTATAATCATTAAAGGGCCAGTAAACCCACAAAATAATGTTATATAATTCTGCACATAGTGCAGAATTATATAACATCAGCTTAGCGCAAACTTTGTACCTTAAAAGATTTCAGTGAAAAAAATGCTACAAAAAGTTACTTTCTCAGTACGCCGCTCTTGGCTCTACTGAGCGGGTCTGTTTGTTTTCCCTAAGTCATCGGGCACGCTGTCTATTCACAGCCAGCCCGATCGTGCCATTAAACTAAATGTAACACGCTCCCACTCTGGGGGAGGAGGGGAAATCATCCTGCTCAGAGTTGGGAAAACAATTTGTTTACAAATAAAAATGGTCTAACTAAAGAACATTTAAAAAGGGACAGTATACACTCATTTTCATATAACTGCATGTAATAAACACTACTATAAAGAATAAGATGCACAGATACTGATATAAAAATTCAGTACAAAACTGTTTAAAAAAAAAAACTTATTAGCAGCTCTTAGTTTAGCTCTGTTGAAAAAGGTAGCTGGAAAGCCCACTGCAAGTGGGAAATAAGACCCTCCCCCTTCTTTTGCATATGAAAGGCCATTTACACAAACAGGAGCAAGCTGGAGAAGGCAGCTGACTGTATTCTCATAAAACTTTGGGGCTTGGTTAGGAGTCTGAAAATCAGAGCAATGTTATTTAAAAATAAGCATAACTATACATAAAAAAAAAAAAAAATGGGCTATATAAGTAGATCTTCTACAAAACATTTATGTAATGAAAAAAATGAGGGTATAATGTCCCTTTAACAAAGTTATTTCCAGAAATATCAGGCAAAGGACCATAGCAATATGAATAAGCAATATCCTAATGTTCAAAAAGGTTACAGAAGCTCAGAAATTGTGGGGATATAGAAAATTCAGCATATAGAGAAACATATCGATCTCATGCATTATTCACTGCATAGATTTATTAAATCTCAAGAAAGCTCTCTAATCTTGTATAATTATTTCTGTATGACTAAAACAGGACCTGGAGATATTTCTCTCACAGGAGAAATATGTGGTTTTTAGCATGATATTAGTTATAGATCGCATTTAATTGTATACAATTACTATTCGCAGCACACAAACATCTATTTTATACAGTGTTGTGTGTGATTAGTTATGGTAATATATGGGGCACATTGGGAATCAGAGGGAGAGGATGCTGCAGGGGGCAATGAGTAGGATTTAGGGGGATAACACTCACCTGTAACCCTGGTCTTCTTTCTAGGTAACTGTATGTGTAGCACGCTATCTTGCAGTCTTTTAGGTGGAACCTGCTTCCATGCTCCATGTCCCTGCGGCCTGTGAAACCAAGAGAAGCTGTCCCTGCGGCCTGTGAAACCAAGAGAAGCTGTCCCTGCGGCCTGTGAAACCAAGAGAAGCTGTCCCTGCGGCCTGTGAAACCAAGAGAAGCTGTCCCTGCGGCCTGTGAAACCAAGAGAAGCTGTCCCTGCGGCCTGTGAAACCAAGAGAAGCTGTCCCTGCGGCCTGTGAAACCAAGAGAAGCTGTCCCTGCGGCCTGTGAAACCAAGAGAAGCTGTCCCTGCGGCCTGTGAAACCAAGAGAAGCTGTCCCTGCGGCCTGTGAAACCAAGAGAAGCTGTCCCTGCGGCCTGTGAAACCAAGAGAAGCTGTCCCTGCGGCCTGTGAAACCGAGAGAAGCTGTCCCTGCGGCCTGTGAAACCGAGAGAAGCTGTCCCTGCGGCCTGTGAAACAGAGAGAAGCTGTCCCTGCGGCCTGTGAAACAGAGAGAAGCTGTCCCTGCGGCCTGTGAAACAGAGAGAAGCTGTCCCTGCGGCCTGTGAAACAGAGAGAAGCTGTCCCTGCGGCCTGTGAAACAGAGAGAAGCTGTCCCTGCGGCCTGTGAAACAGAGAGAAGCTGTCCCTGCGGCCTGTGAAACCAAGAGAAGCTGTCCCTGCGGCCTGTGAAACCAAGAGAAGCTGTCCCTGCGGCCTGTGAAACCAAGAGAAGCTGTCCCTGCGGCCTGTGAAACCAAGAGAAGCTGTCCCTGCGGCCTGTGAAACCAAGAGAAGCTGTCCCTGCGGCCTGTGAAACCAAGAGAAGCTGTCCCTGCGGCCTGTGAAACCAAGAGAAGCTGTCCCTGCGGCCTGTGAAACCAAGAGAAGCTGTCCCTGCGGCCTGTGAAACCAAGAGAAGCTGTCCCTGCGGCCTGTGAAACCAAGAGAAGCTGTCCCTGCGGCCTGTGAAACCAAGAGAAGCTGTCCCTGCGGCCTGTGAAACCAAGAGAAGCTGTCCCTGCGGCCTGTGAAACCAAGAGAAGCTGTCCCTGCGGCCTGTGAAACCAAGAGAAGCTGTCCCTGCGGCCTGTGAAACCAAGAGAAGCTGTCCCTGCGGCCTGTGAAACCAAGAGAAGCTGTCCCTGCGGCCTGTGAAGAAAGAAGACAAGCTGTAAACTGAACCTCCTACTCTGGTAAGTCCCTATTCTACCATACTCTTTTCTAGTCCCTCCCCTAGCCTCTCCCTATTTCTCCCCCAGCCTCTCCCTATTTCTCCCCCTATCCCCTTTGTTCTGCCAGCAGCTCCCTCCCCCCCTAGATCTTGGTATGGAGGGGGGGAGGGGAGATGCTGGCTTCTGGTGCTCCTCCATTGTCCCACCCACTTACTGAAAAGTAGTCTAGCTGCAGACTGGAGCTCCACTCTAGACAGGAAACATGTGACCTCCACTGACTCTAGACAGGAAACATGTGACCTACACTCAAAGATTTTTTTTTTTTAAATCAACTTTAATGTAACAAACAACCTATAGACAATCATTCTGAAAACGAAACATTTTGCAGCTTTCTTGTGGTTTATGCTGATTGTCATTTATAAGGTAACCACTGTGAGTGCACATTAACCCCATAGTTGCCAACATTTGAAAAAAATTTCCAGGGACACTTTGCAGCTATCAATTACTGCATGAAATTTTTTACCACACCCTCTTCCCTAAAGTTCCGCCCACTTGCCAAACCCACATAATTAGCATAATTAAGCTCCGCCTGTTTATTATGGTGCAGATTATATATATATATATATATATATATATATATATATATTTATTTTAAAATATGAAACTAAAAGGTATAGAAGGAAAATGCAAAAGGAAAATGTATGCACATATGCCATTAGCCCTGTCACTGAGGCAGACTTTTGGTTGCAGTGGTTTTCAGATATTTCCACCATTTTTGTTTATTCCCCATTCTGCTTCACCTGCACGGTCTATTAACTGCAGCAAAATTAAATAAACCTGTCAGAATCCATCTTCAACGCTGTGCAATAATCATCATCATCATATTGGTTTTATGGCTAATTGGTCACTTTGCCACCAACACACTGAAAGGGACATTAAACACTAAATAATTCTAGATAGAATTATGCATTCAAAGAAAAGATTAGTCAGAGAATAACCTGTAGATGTATTTTTTTAAGTTTCATGAGCTGTTTAAATATTGACAAAATAAGTGTACAGTATTGTGGAATATAAAATAATGGGAGCTGCCAGCTGCCATGTTGGAATTTAGGATAACTTCTCTGCTGTGGCCAATTAGTGACAGTTTTAAATAGGTCACTATAGTGTACAGCCAATGGCTGTGTGGAATATAACAATGTTCTGCACTTCCATTTCTAACAGGAACTGAAAAGAATTGAATTAAAGGAAAATGTGGACAAAATAAATCCTGAAAGTATATTGCCACTATTTTTTATATATTAAATTTATCATTTTATATAACCATCTCAAAGTGTTTAATGTCTCTTTAATGCACTTGTTCGTCTGCATTACACAGTTTGCATGTATCTCCATTTACAGTACACTAACCATGCATGAAAACTAGTCACTGCACGTCAGCAGCATCTTCAGCACTGATTACTATCCACTACACCAAATGCACTAGCACCAAGTGCTTGTAGAACTGCATCCACCTATTGCCCCTATTGATATAACTAAGGACCCACTGCAGTCAGCATCTCCAGCACTACTGATCCTGTACTCACTGTATCAAATCAATTCCAACATTAGACTCTGTATATTTGTTACTGTTGGTATATTTTACAATAAAAACATATACAGCTCACCTTCTAATTGTCCTGGAATATCTTAGTGAAAAATGTACCAGCAGTAAACGCAACAAGGAAGCATAAGGTCACAAGCATGGTTGTATTCTAAACATGGCAGCTGATCAGTCTCTCGCTACACTTTTCCTCTAAGGAAGAACACTCATGAGACTAATGAAGGGCACTGTGCGGGGCCCACATAAATCACCTTTTATGTTCCCTTATGTCAGATATGGCGGAATAAAGAATGGCATTTGACTTGAAGAACCTTAACAACATTGTAATGTCACTCACTCAATAGTCAGATGTCACGGTAGGTGTTGTTCTGAATAAAACATGCATACTGTGACCAGGATTTTGGACAGCTGCATAGGATAGAGACAGAAAATGTGGCCCCATGAGTGATACCATAGTATTTCTCAACACCAGTAGTCATGCAGCCTTAGTAGAGCAGATTTTTTTTAGGTACATTTCTTTTTGCACTGATCAGCAGATTAACCACAATATGCCTCAATTTTGTTTAGATAGAAATCCAGTTTAGAGCTTTGTGAGGACTAGAACCAAGAAACACTTTCATAATCTGTGTGCCAGAGGTTGGTATTAATGTCTGAACTGTTGACCAAAATCTCAGTTATATATATATATTGTTTGCAAGAAAACCGCTATGCACTGCTTTCACTGTGCTAGACAAATACATATTTAAATTTGGGACCATTTGTAAAATTTAGCAAAACAGCTTTACATCTTTGCAAAGCTCAAACTTTATGGGTTAATTGCATATTACCAATAAAATTTGAAAATACAATGTTTATAACTTACATTATTGTCTGAGTTTTAAATCACCCTCACTGCCAGCTGCCTCATCTGAAACTAATCTTTTCTTGGCGTGCAGTTCACAATGGACACAAGCAGCGTGACCAGACAAAAAAAAAAAGACTCTGGCACCCACATCGCACCTCTGGTGCGACTGTCGCAGACTTTTGGCACTGATATGGCTCAGGCTGCCTCTGCAGAGTAACTCGCGTGTGTAAAGTCTCCAATATATGAGCGGCAAGCCTCAGGGTCACATGATGGTGACGTTGCATGCTGACAGTGTCCTAAAGGATCGCGAGATTTAAAGTAGGAGACTGAGTCAGTGACACAGATCGCGCACAGGTCACGCTAGCTAAACCGGAGCTGCAGCCTGCTACTTGCCGGGACAGTCCGGGACATTTAAATGGCCGGCACTGGGACCCAAATTCCGGGACTGTCCCGGCAAAAACGGGACTGTTGGCAACTATGTAACCCTTTAGTGACAGGGTGAAAGTGCCTACATCGGAACACCTGTTCCGATGTAGACAAATTGAAACTACGCGATCGTGCATACGATTGCGAGATTTCAATTATTGGATCGCATCTGGGGGGCGTCCCTACAACCCTAGGAACGCCCTCCAGACCGCGATCAAGTCCTAGAAGCACAGAAGGCTTCAGGACAGCCGTTTGTTATGACGTTCTATTCCGTCATAACGGCTTTAAAGCCCAGTGTAATTATGACGGAATAGAACGGCATAACGGCGTTAAAAGGTTAAGAAGAACAAGAAAGCTGCAAAATGTTTCGTTTTCAGAATGATTGTCTATAGGTTGTTTGTTACATTAAAGTTGATTAAAAAAAAAAGCTTTGAGTGGAGGTCACATGTTTCCTGTCTAGAGTGGAGCTCCAGTCTGCAACTAGACCCTTCTCACTTACTGTGCTCCCTGCCCATCTGGTCACTCCACACTCAAAGGATTCACACTATGGGCTAGATTTATCAACGCTGAGGCGTACAGGGGCGCATATACGCGCCCCTGTACGCCTCAGCTCGCCTGTTGCGGGGCGAAATTACCCGCAGGTAATTAACATTGCACACAAGCGCAATTTTGCGCTCACGTGCATTCCCGTCCCCTGCCCGCGCGTGATTGGCTGTCGGACTCGACCGAGGAGATTGAATTTCGCCACAATAGAGATGGCGTAGATGTTAGGGAAGCAGCGGTCTGGTGACCGCTGCTTGATAAATCACGGCGAGCAAGTTCTTGAGAGAACTTGCAGCCGTAGGGGCTTAATAAATCTAGCCCTATATCACATTTAAATAAAGGATTTGGCTGACTAAACTGTGAACCTTGTGCAATTTAGATTAATAAAAGGAAACAGGAAGGAAAGTCAAGATCCTGAAACATGGATACAAAACTACTTGACTAACCTAAGCAGATCTGCTTTCACAGAGCTAACAACTGAAATGTCACACAGTTTGCAGGACTCAGCTGTGATCAAAGTACAGTGGCAAAGGGAGTGGGCAGTACACAATAGTGCAATACTGATAAACCCCCAAAGATCAGATAATCTCACTGTCCTCTAAACCAGTGTTCTACATTTTTTTTTTACCAGGACCCAGTACCATGATCCCACATACATTCGCGACCCTATTTTTATGTTTGGTCTGAAAATTTCTGAAGTAATATACAAAATAGCTGCCATTTTTAGCACAGTGGCTAAATATGTGTGCATGCTTTATTCCTGATTGTAGCAAAAGATAATAACAAACATTCTTATACAACACACACCCTCATACTACACACACACACACACCACATACTCACCCTCATACTACACAAACACACACACCACATACTCACCCTCATACTACACAAACACACACACCACATACTCACCCTCATACTACACACACACACACACACACACACACACACACACACACACACACCACATACTCACCCTCATACTACACACACACACACCACATACTCACCCTCATACTACACACACACACACCACATACTCACCCTCATACTACACACACCACATACTCACCCTCATACTACACACACACACACACACCACATACTCACCCTCATACTACACACACACACACACCACATACTCACCCTCATACTACACAAACACACACACCACATACTCACCCTCATACTACACACACACACACACACACACACACACCACATACTCACCCTCATACTACACACACACACACACACCACATACTCACCCTCATACTACACACACACACACCACATACTCACCCTCATACTACACACACCACATACTCACCCTCATACTACACACACACACACACACCACATACTCACCCTCATACTACACACACACACACACACCACATACTCACCCTCATACTACACACACACACACACACCACATACTCACCCTCATACTAAAAACACCACATACTCACCCTCATACTACACACACACTCAACCTCCTACTACACACACCCATTCTCAAACACTACACACACACACCCACACTCTCTCACCCTCATACTACACACACCCAACCTCAAACTACACACACACCCTCATACTACACACACTCACCCTCATACTACACACACCCACCCTCAAACTACACACTCACCCTCATACTACACACACCCACCCTCAAACTACACACACACACTCACCCTCATACTACACACCCACCCTCATACTACACACACTCACCACACTACACACACTCACCCTCATACTATACACACATCACACACACTCACCCTTATACAACACACACACACTACACATTTACCCTTATGCAACACCCCCCAACACACACTCACCCTTATACAACCCCCCACACACTCACCCTTATACAACACCCCCCACACACACTCACCCTTATACAACCCCCCACACACACACTCACCCTTATACAACCCACACACACACACCCTTATACAACCCCCCCCACACACTCACCCTTATACAACCCCCCCACACTCACTCTTATACGACCCACACCCCCAACACACACACTCTCCCTTATACAACCCCCCACACACACTCACCCTTATACAACACCCCCACACACACACACTCACCCTTATACAACACCCCCCCCCCACACACACTCACCCTTATACAACACCCCCCCACACACACACACTCACCCTTATACAACCCCCCCACACACACACACTCACCCTTATACAACACCCCCCCCCACACACACACACACTCACCCTTATACAACCCCCCACACATACTCACCCTTATACAACACCCCCCACACACTCACCCTTATACAACCCCCCACACCACACACTCATCCTTATACAACACCCCCCACACACACACTCACCCTTATACAACACCCCCCACACACTCACCCTTATACAACACCCCCCACACACTCACCCTTATACAACCCCCCACACACACACCCGTATACAACACCCCCCACACCACACACTCATCCTTATACACCCTCCCACACACCACACACTCACCCTTATACACCCCCCCCACATACACCACACACTCACCCTTATACAACACACACACACCACACACTCACCTTTATACAACACACACTCACCCTTATACAACACCCCCCACACACTCACTCTTATACAACACCCCCCAACACACACTCACCCTTATACAACCCCCCACACACTCACCCTTATACAACACCCCCCACACACACTCACCCTTATACAACACCCCCCACACACACTCACCCTTATACAACACACACACCACACACTCACCATTATACAACACCCCACACACACTCGCCCTTAAACAACACACCCACACACTCACCCTTATACAACCCCCCACACACACACTCACCCTTATACAACCCACACACACACACCCTTATACAACCCCCCCCCACACACACATTCACCCTTATACAAACCCCCCACACTCACTCTTATACAACCCACACCCCCAACACACACACTCTCCCTTATACAACCCCCCCACACAAACTCACCCTTATACAACACCCCCCCACACACACACTCACCCTTATACAACACCCCCCCACACACACACTCACCCTTATACAACACCCCCCCCACACACACACACACTCACCCTTATACAACCCCCCCACACACACACACTCACCCTTATACAACACCCCCCCCCCACACACACACACACACACACACTCACCCTTATACAACCCCCCACACATACTCACCCTTATACAACACCCCCCACACACTCACCCTTATACAAAGCCCCCACACACACACCCGTATACAACACCCCCCACACCACACACTCATCCTTATACAACACCCCCCACACACACACACTCACCCTTATACAACACCCCCACACACTCACCCTTATACAACCCCCCACACACACACTCACCCTTATACAACCCACACACACACACCCTTATACAACCCCCCCCACACACTCACCCTTATACAACCCCCCCACACTCACTCTTATACGACCCACACCCCCAACACACACACTCTCCCTTATACAACCCCCCACACACACTCACCCTTATACAACACCCCCCCACACACACACTCACCCTTATACAACACCCCCCCCCCCCACACACACTCACCCTTATACAACACCCCCCCCACACACACACACTCACCCTTATACAACCCCCCCACACACACACACTCACCCTTATACAACACCCCCCCCCCCACACACACACACACTCACCCTTATACAACCCCCCACACATACTCACCCTTATACAACACCCCCCACACACTCACCCTTATACAACCCCCCACACCACACACTCATCCTTATACAACACCCCCCACACACACACTCACCCTTATACAACACCCCCCACACACTCACCCTTATACAACACCCCCCACACACTCACCCTTATACAACCCCCCACACACACACCCGTATACAACACCCCCCACACCACACACTCATCCTTATACACCCTCCCACACACCACACACTCACCCTTATACACCCCCCCCACATACACCACACACTCACCCTTATACAACACACACACACCACACACTCACCTTTATACAACACACACTCACCCTTATACAACACCCCCCACACACTCACTCTTATACAACACCCCCCAACACACACTCACCCTTATACAACCCCCCACACACTCACCCTTATACAACACCCCCCACACACACTCACCCTTATACAACACCCCCCACACACACTCACCCTTATACAACACACACACCACACACTCACCATTATACAACACCCCACACACACTCGCCCTTAAACAACACACCCACACACTCACCCTTATACAACCCCCCACACACACACTCACCCTTATACAACACACACACACACACCCTTATACAACCCCCCCCCCACACACACATTCACCCTTATACAAACCCCCCACACTCACTCTTATACAACCCACACCCCCAACACACACACTCTCCCTTATACAACCCCCCCACACACACTCACCCTTATACAACACCCCCCCACACACACACTCACCCTTATACAACACCCCCCCACACACACACTCACCCTTATACAACACCCCCCCCACACACACACACACTCACCCTTATACAACCCCCCCACACACACACACTCACCCTTATACAACACCCCCCCCCCACACACACACACACACTCACCCTTATACAACCCCCCACACATACTCACCCTTATACAACACCCCCCACACACTCACCCTTATACAAAGCCCCCACACACACACCCGTATACAACACCCCCCACACCACACACTCATCCTTATACAACACCCCCCACACACACACACTCACCCTTATACAACACCCCCACACACTCACCCTTATACAACCCCCCACACACACACCCGTATACAACACCCCCCACACCACACACTCATCCTTATACACCCTCCCACACACCACACAGTCACCCTTATACACCCCCCCCACATACACCACACACTCACCCTTATACAACACACACACACCACACACTCACCTTTATACAACACACACTCACCCTTATACAACACCCCCCACACACTCACTCTTATACAACACCCCCCACCACACACTCACCCTTATACCCCCCACCCACACACATTCACCATTATACAACACCCCCCCCACACACACACACACACTCACCCTTATACAACCACCCCTCCACCACACACTCACCCTTATACCCCCCCACACACATTCACCCTTATACAACACCCCCCCACACACACACACCCTTATACAACCCCCCTCCACACACACTCACCCTTATACCCCCCCACACACACCCTTATACAACACCCCACACACACACACTCACCCTTATACAACACCCCCACACACACACTCACCCTTTTACAACACCCCCCCAACCCGATGAATTGATTTCTGATCAAGTACCCCCAACAGGCCAGGTTTTCATTATAGCCGAATCAGTGCACAGGTGAAGTAATCAGCTGATCAGTAACTCAGTGGTTACTAACTTACTCACACCCATCACCTGATTATGTCACCTGTGCACTGGTTCAGCTATCATTTAAACCTGCCCTGTTGGGGGTACTTGCGGCCCTCTGTACATGTGTTTCTCCCGCGTATCATATCTAGTGCCTCACCAGCCTCTGACCTCACTGCACGTCACTGCCTTATACAACACCCCCCCCACACACTCACCCTTATACAACACCCCCCTCCACACACTCACCCTTATACAAACCCCCACATACACACTCACCCTTATACAACACCCCCCCACACACACACACTCACCCTTATACAACTCCCTCCCCACACACTCACCCTTATACAACACCCCCCACACACACTCACCCTTATACAACCCCCCCCCACACACACCCGTATACAGCACCTCCCCCCACACCACACACTCACTCTTATACACCCCCCCACACACCACACTCTCACTCTTATACAACACACACACTCACCCACCCTTATACAACACACACTCACCTTTATACAACACCCCCCACTCACCTTTATACAACACCCCCCTCCACACACTCACCCTTATACAACACCCCCCCACACACACTCACCTTTATACAACACACACACCACACACTCACCCTTATACAACCCCCCCACACACTCACCCTTATACATCCCCCCCACACACACACTCACCCTTATACAACACACACACCACACACTCACCCTTATACAACACACACACACACTCACCCTTATACAACACACACACACTCACCCTTATACAACACACACACACCACACATTCACCCTTATACAACACCCCCCACACACTCACCCTTATACAACACACACACACACACCACACACTCACCCTTATACAGCACCCCCCCACTCACACTCACCCTTATAAAACACACACACCACACACTCACCCTTATACAACACCCCCCCCCACACACACACACCACACTCACCCTTATACAACAAACACATACCCTTATACAACACACACACACACACACACACACACACCACACACTCACCCTTATACAACACACACACACACACACCCTTATACACCACACACACACACCACACACTCACCCTTATACAACACACACACACCCTTATACAACACACACACACTCACCCTTATACAACACACACACCACACACTCACCTTTATACCACACACACACCCTTATACAGCACACACACTCACCCTTATACAACACACACACCACACACTCACCCTTATACAACACACACCACACACTCACCTTTATACAACACACACTCACCCTTATACAACACACACACTCACCCTTATACAACACCCCCCTCCACACACTCACCCTTATACAACACACACACCACACACTCACCCTTATACAACACTCCCCACACACTCACCCTTATACAACACCCCCCCCACACACACACCCTTATACAACACCCCCCCACACACACTCACCCTTATACAACCCCCCACACACACACCCGTATACAACACCCCCCCCCACACCACACACTCTCCCTTATACACCCTCACACACCACACACTCACTCTTATACACCCCCCCACACACCACACACTCACTCTTATACAACACACACACTCACCCTCCCTTATACAACACACACACACACCACACACTCACCTTTATACAACACCCCCCACTCACCTTTATACAACACCCCCCACTCACCTTTATACAACACCCCCCCCCCACTCACCTTTATACAACACCCCCCCACTCACCTTTATACAACACCCCCCGACACACTCACCCTTATACAACACCCCCCTCCACACACTCACCCTTATACATCCCCCCCACACACTCACCCTTATACAACCCCGCCCACACACAATCACCCTTATACAACATCCCCCCACACACTCACCCTTATACAACACCCCCACACACACACTCACCCTTATACAACACCCACACACACACACTCACCCTTATACAACACACACACCACACACTCACCCTTATACAACACACACACTCACCCTTATACAACACACACACACTCACCCTTATACCACACACACACTCACCCTTATACAACACACCAAAAATAATGATATAGCTGCACCACCAACTGTATTAAAACATCATGATTTTATTGTGCCACTTAAAACAGACAACGTTTCGGACCCATGTCCTTATTCATGTCTAGACATGAATAAGGACATGGGTCCGAAACGTTGTCTGTTTTAAGTGGCACAATAAAATCATGATGTTTTAATACATTTGGTGGTGCAGCTATATCATTATTTTTGCACTGTCTTCTTGGGACCTTGGTGCAGGTCCAATATTTGGCACACCTGCAAACAAGCTTTGTTATACCCTTGGTGCTTGGGCAATTCTTTGCTTTCTACCTTATACAACACACACACACTCCCCACACACTCACCCTTATACAACACCCCCCACACACACACACTCACCCTTATACAACACACACACACCACAAACTCACCCTTATACAACACACACACACAACCACACACACTCACCCTTCTACAACACCCCCCCACACACACACTCACCCTTATACAACACATACCCCCACAAACTCACCCTTATACAACACACACACACTCACCCTTATACAACACCCCCCACACACACCCTTATACAACACACACACACACTCACCCTTATATAACACACACTAACCCTTATACAACACACACACCACAAACTCACACTTATACAACACCCCCCACCCCCACTCACCCTTATACAACACCCCCACACACACACTCACCCTTATACAACACACACCCCCCACACACTAACCCTTATACAACACACACACACACACTCACCCTTATACAACACACACACACCCCCTTATACAACACACACACACACACTAACCCTTATACAACACACACACCACAAACTCACCCTTATACAAGCACACACACCACACACTCACCCTTATACAACCCCCACACACACACTCACCCTTATACAACACACACCCCCACACACCCACCCTTATACAACACACACACACACTCACCCTTACACAACACACACACACACACACTAACCCTTATACAACACATGCCACAAACTCACCCTTATACAACACCCCCCACACACTCACCCTTATATAACACTCCCCCCCACACACACACCCTTATACAACACCCCCCACACACACACACTCACCCTTATACAACCCCCACCCCCACACACTTACCCTTATGCAACACCCCCCCCCCCCACACACACACACACACACACTCACCCTTATGCAACACCCCCCCCACACACTCACCCTTATACAACCCCCCTCACACACTCACCCTTATACAACACCCCCCTCGCACACTCACCCTTATAAACCCCCACACACACTCACCCTTATACAAAACACACACACCACACACTTACCCTTATGCAACACCTCCCCCCCACACACACACTCACCCTTATACAACACCCCCCACACACTCACCCTTATACAACACCCCCCACGCACACTCACCCTTATAACCCCCCCACACACACACCACACACTCACCCTATACACCCCCCCACACACACATCACACACTCACCCTTATACAACACACACTCACCCTTATACAACCCCCACACCCCCTTATACAACACACACCCCCACACACCCACCCTTATACAACACACACACACACACACACTAACCCTTATACAACACACGCCACAAACTCACCCTTATACAACACCCCCCACACACTCACCCTTATACAACACTCCCCCCCACACACACACCCTTATACAACACGCCCCCACACACACACACTCACCCTTATGCAACACCCCCACACACACACTACACTCACCCTTATACAACACAAACCCCCACACACTCACCCTTATACAACCCCCCTCACACACTCACCCTTATACAACACCCCCCTCGCACACTCACCCTTATAAACCCCCCCACACACACACACTACACACTCACCCTTATACAACACACACACACCACACACTCACCCTTATACAACACACACACACTTACCCTTATGCAACACCTCCCCCCCACACACTCACCCTTATACAACACCCCCCACACACTCACCCTTATACAACACCCCCCACGCACACTCACCCTTATAACCCCCCCCACACTCACCCTATACACCCCCCACACACTCACCCTTATACAACACACTCATCCTTATACAACACACACACACCACACACTTACCCTTATACAACACACACACCACACACTCACCCTTATACAACACCCTTCCCCACACACACACTCACCCTTATACAATACCCTTCCCCCACACACTCACCCTTATACAACACCCCCCACACACACTCACCCTTATACAACACCCACACACTCACCTTTATACATCCCCCCTTTCACACACTCACTCTTATACAACACCCCCCCCCACACACTCAACCTTATACACCCCTCCACACACACACCACACAGTCACCCTATACACCCCCCCCACACACACCACACACTCACCCTTATACAACACACACTCACCCTTATACAACACCCTCCACACTCACCCTTATAATACACACACACACCACACACTCACCCTTATACAACACCCCCCACACACACACACTCACCCTTATACAACCCCCACCCACACACACACCCTTATACAACAGCCCCCCACACACTCACCCTTATACAACACCCCCCCACACACACTCACCCTTATACAACACACACACCCACACACTCACCCTTATACAACACACACCACACACTCACCCTTATACAACACACACACACACACACACTCACCCTTATACAACACACACACACACACCCTTATACAACACACACACCACACACCCACCCTTATACAACACTCCCCACACACTCACCCTTATACAACACCCCCCACACACACACACTCACCCTTATACAACATCCTCCCCACACACACACTCACCCTTATACAACACACACACACTCACCCTTATACAACACACACACACCACAAACTCACCCTTATACAACACCCACACACCCACACACACTCACCCTTATACAACACACAGACTCACCCTTATACAACACACACACACTCACCCATATACAACACACACACACACTCACCCTTATACAACACACACACACACACACACCCTTATACAACACACACACACTCACCCATATACAACACACACACACACTCACCCTTATACAACACACACACACTCACCCTTATACAACACCCCCCTCGCACACTCACCCTTATAAACCCCCCACACACACACACTACACACTCATCCTTATACAACACACACACACCACACACTCACCCTTATACAACACACACACACTTACCCTTATGCAACACCTCCCCCCCACACACACACACTCACCCTTATACAACACCCCCCACACACTCACCCTTATACAACACCCCCCACGCACACTCACCCTTATAACCCCCCCACACTCACCCTATACACCCCCCACACACTCACCCTTATACAACACACACTCATCCTTATACAACACACACACACCACACACTTACCCTTATACAACACACACACCACACACTCACCCTTATACAACACCCTTCCCCCACACACACACTCACCCATATACAATACCCTTCCCCCACACACTCACCCTTATACAACACCCCCCACACACACTCACCCTTATACAACACCCACACACTCACCTTTATACATCCCCCCTTTCACACACTCACTCTTATACAACACCCCCCCCACACACTCAACCTTATACACCCCTCCACACACACACCACACACTCACCCTATACACCCCCCACACACACACCACACACTCACCCTTATACAACACACACTCACCCTTATACAACACCCTCCACACTCACCCTTATAATACACACACACACCACACACTCACCCTTATACAACACCCCCCACACACACACACTCACCCTTATACAACCCCCACCCACACACACACCCTTATACAACAGCCCCCCACACACTCACCCTTATACAACACCCCCCCACACACACTCACCCTTATACAACACACACACCACACACTCACCCTTATACAACACACACCACACACTCACCCTTATACAACACACACACACACACTCACCCTTATACAACACACACACACACACACCCTTATACAACACACACACCACACACCCACCCTTATACAACACTCCCCACACACTCACCCTTATACAACACCCCCCACACACACACACTCACCCTTATACAACATCCTCCCCACACACACACTCACCCTTATACAACACACACACACTCACCCTTATACAACACACACACACCACAAACTCACCCTTATACAACACCCACACACCCACACACACTCACCCTTATACAACACACAGACTCACCCTTATACAACACACACACACTCACCCATATACAACACACACACACACTCACCCTTATACAACACACACACACACACACACCCTTATACAACACACACACCACACACCCACCCTTATACAACACTCCCCACACACTCACCCTTATACAACACCCCCCCCACACACACACTCACCCTTATACAACATCCTCCCCACACACACACTCACCCTTATACAACACACACACACCACAAACTCACCCTTATACAACACACACACACCCACACACACTCACCCTTATACAACACACACCCCCACACACTCACCCTTATACAACACACACACGCTCACCCTTATACAACACCCCCACCCACACACTCACCCTTATACAACACCCCCCACACACACACACCACACTCACCCTTATACAACACACACTAACCCTTATACAAAACACACACCACAAACTCACACTTATACAACACCCCCCCACCCCCACACACACTCACCCTTATACAACACACCCCCCCACACACACTCACCCTTATACAACACACACCCCCACACACTCACCCTTATACAACACACACACACACACACTAACCCTTATACAAGACACACACCACAAACTCACCCTTATACAACACACACACCACACACTCACCCTTAAACAACACCCCTCAAACATACTCACCCTTATACAACCCCCCCACACACACTCACCCTTATACAACACACACCCCCACACACTCACCCTTATACAACACACACACACACACACACACACACTAACCCTTATACAACACACGCCACAAACTCACCCTTATACAACACCCCCACACACTCACCCTTATACAACACTCCCCCCCACACACACACCCTTATACAACACCCCCCCCCCCCACACACACACTCACCCTTATACAACCCCCACCCCCACACACTTACCCTTATGCAACCCCCCCCACACACACACAGACTCGCCCTTATACAACACCCCCCACACACTCACACTTATACAACACCCCCACACACACACTCACCCTTATACAACCCCCCCTCACACACTCACCCTTATACAACACCCCCCCACGCACACTCACCCTTATAAACCCCCCCACACACACACCCCACACACACACCACACTCACCCTTATACAACACACACACCACACACTCACCCTTATACAACACACACACACCACACACTCACCCTTATACAACACACACAGACCACACACTTACCCTTATACAACACACATATACACACCACACACTTACCCTTATACAGAACACACACCACACACTCACCCTTATACAACACCCTTCCCCCACACACACACTCACACAACACCCTTCCCCCACACACTCACCCTTATACAACACCCCCCACACACACTCACCCTTATACAACACCCCCACACACACACTCACCCTTATACATGCCCCCCTTCACACCCCCCACATACACTCACCCTTATCCAACACACACACCACACACTCACCCTTATACAACACACACACACACACACACCACACACTCACCCTTATACAACCCCCCCACACACACACAACCTTATACAACCCCCCCCACACACACCCTTATACAACACCCCCCCCCCCCCACACACTCAACCTTATACACCTCCCCACACACTCACCCTTATACAACACACACACCACACACTCATCCTTATACAACACACGCCACACACTCACCCTTATACAACACCCCCCACACTCACCCTTATACAACCTCCCCCACACACACTCACCCTTATACAACCCCCCCACCCACACACTCACCCTTATACAACACCCCCCACACACACACACCACACTCACCCTTATACAACACACACATACCCTTATACAAAACACACACACCACACACTCACCCTTATACAACACACACACACCCTTATACGCCACGCACACACCACACACCCACCCTTATACAACACACACACACGCCACACGCCCTTATACAAAACAAACACACACCACACACTCACCCTTATACAACACACACGCCCTTATACAACACACACACCACACACTCACCTTTATACAACACACACACACACCACACACTCACCCTTATACAACACCCCCCACACACTCACCCTTATACAACCCCCCCACACACACTCACCCTTATACAACACCCCACACACACACACACACTCACCCTTATACAACACTCCCCACACACTTACCCTTATACAACACCCCCCACACACACTCACCCTTACACAACACCCTCCACACACACTCACCCTTATACAACACACACACTAACCCTTATACAACACACGCCACAAACTCACCCTTATACAACACCCCCCACACACTCACCCTTAAACAACACTCCCCCCCACACACACACCCTTATACAACACCCCACACACACTCACCCTTATACAACCCCCACCCCCACACACTTACCCTTATGCAACACCCCCCCACACACACACACACTCAGCCTTATACAACACCCCCCCACACACTCACCCTTATACAACACACCCCCCCACACATTCACCCTTATACAACCCCACAAAATTGCCAAATGCAGCCACCATATTCAACATAAAATTCTACTTTTTATTTTTAAACTTAATTTGTGCAGTTTCCATTACTTCCTGACACAGCCCTACAAGTGGGTTGGGCCTCTGTAGGAAGACCATAAGCTGGTTTACTATAGACACAACTGCTGGGATAGGTCCCCTAAATTCACAAGGTTGAAACAGAGATTGCACAATTCACTTTAAAATGGCACTGTTAAATTTATCTTCGCTATCACCATCCAATTCAAGTGAACCCATTTCAATATGATGCCACCTAAAAATGTAACAAAGGGCATGAGTAACCTTTAGACATACAGCTGTTGTGACCCCCACAAGGAGAGTTCATTTCCTAAAAAAAAAATATAGGAAAAGAATTTAGCTTTGCATATACACACTGCCTACCTTAAAAGCAAGAAAAAAATGCTTTACTATTGTTAACATTGATACACTACTACCCGTGAAGGTCAGCGTGCGCCATAAAGTCAAACCTAGGAGGGGCATCACACTGCGCCATCACTCTAGGAAAAAAGATGGCCGCCTACCAAATCCACCACGTGCTTCCTGGCGGCGCAAGTTTATTGAGATTTTACTTTATTTTAAAATTAAAACAAATATATCTTTGCCAAACCACCCAGCAAACTCGTGTACTCGTAAAACAAACAAAAAAACAACTGCTCAGGGCATACACATAATCATATATGTATCAGGTGAAACACGGACTAATGCAAGCTCATCACAGCAGTATTATTAAAATAAAAGATCACCTCAAGAACTAGCTCCCCTCAAAGTCTGTTGCGCTAAATTCTGTAGAACTGTTTCACCGATAACCGTTAGCAGCAGCAAGCACGCAGTACAACTTACCCACAGCACCAGCATTCTTATCGTGGGCTATTTACTTAGGCGCCAGTCTCATTATTATATACTGTCCTAGAGGCGGACGTGTACAGCACCCTGAAAGCACCCTGAAAGAGGGGCAGTGTATGTATGTATTAGCTGTTAGTTTTGTGCAGTGGTGGTGGCGCCTATAGGAAATTACAATTCCGGCCGTATTCTAATTTCATCTTGTTAAAAGGACCCACAATTGTAACACTTGTGGTCCGTGATTCATTGCAGCTTTTGTGAAAATATTTTATTTTAAATAAATTAAAGCTTCCTAAATTTTCCATTTAAAGGGTTAGAAATGTATTATCATTTGAACCTATTAAAATATATTAATATAAAGACTACTATAAATGCAATCAAATAAAACTTTTGTTTTTTTAAATGAAGCTTTCAAATATCTTAATTTTAAAGATTAAATTATCATGAAATGAGCAGTAACAACTGCCCATAAAATGAGGCATGGCTCATGCAAATCTAGCATCCGCCCCCCATCCAATGGTGAAGTTGCTGGGCCCCTTAATTTTAATATTTAGATTTAGTGTTAAAGCACACAGCAAAGTAAGGACATGCACTGCGCTATGGAAGGACGTGGAACAGAATGAAGAACTTGACAAGTGCTTAGAAGTTTTCATTTTCTGACCTCTGTCAGAAAAATCCTCATTTCTAAGGAATCTATTATTGTTCCCAAGAAGGGAACTCTTGTTGACGGAGACAGAGAACTTTTTTCTATGTTCACCTTCCATCCGTGTGATCTGAGAAAGGCTAGAACGATGTCTGTATGAGCCTTTGCTTTTGACAGGGACGACGCTTGTATTAGAATGTCGTCCAAGTATGGTACTACTGCAATGCCCCTCGGTCTTAGAACCGCTAGAAGGGACCCGAGTACCTTTGTGAAAATCCTTGGAGCAGTGGCTAACCCGAATGGGAGGGCCACAAACTGGTAATGTTTGTCCAGAAAGGCAAACCTTAGGAACTGATGATGTTCTTTGTGGATAGGAATATGTAGGTACGCATCCTTTAGATCCACGGTAGTCATAAATTGACCTTCCTGGATAGTGGGTAGAATCGTTCGAATGGTTTCCATCTTGAATGATGGTACCCTGAGAAATTTGTTTAGGATCTTCAAATCCAAAATCGGTCTGAAGGTTCCCTCTTTTTTGGGAACTACGAACAGATTTGAATAAAATCTCATTCCTTGTTCCTTTATTGGAACTGGGTGTATCACTCCCATCTTTAACAGGTCTTCTACACAATGTAAGAACGCCTGTCTCTTTATTTGGTTTAAGGATAAGTGAGACATGTGGAACCTTCCCCTTGGGGGTAGTTCCCTGAATTCCAGAAGATAACCCTGAGAAACTATTTCTAGTGCCCAGGGATCCTGAACATCTCTTGCCCAAGCCTGAGCAAAGAGAGAGAGTCTGCCCCCTACTAGATCCGGTCCCGGATCGGGGGCTACTCCTTCATGCTGTTTTGTTAGCAGCAGCAGGCTTCTTGGCCTGCTTACCCTTGTTCCAGCCTTGCATCGGTTTCCAGGCTGGTTTGGGTTGTGAGGCATTACCCTCTTGCTTAGAGGATGCAGAATTAGAGGCCGGTCCGTTCCTGAAATTGCGAAAGGAACGAAAATTAGACTTATTCTTGGCCTTGAAAGGCCTATCTTGTGGAAGGGCGTGGCCCTTTCCCCCAGTGATGTCTGAGATAATCTCTTTCAATTCTGGTCCAAATAGAGTTTTACCTTTGAAAGGGATGTTAAGCAATTTTGTCTTGGATGATACATCCGCTGACCAAGACTTTAGCCAAAGCGCTCTGCGCGCCACAATTGCAAACCCTGAATTTTTCGCCGCTAATCTAGCTAATTGCAAAGCGGCATCTAAAATAAAAAAGTTAGCCAACTTAAGTGCGTGAACTCTGTCCATAACCTCCTCATATGGAGTCTCTCTACTGAGCGACTTTTCTAGTTCTTCGAACCAGAACCACGCTGCTGTAGTGACAGGAACAATGCACGAAATGGGTTGTAGAAGGTAACCTTGCTGTACAAAAATCTTTTTAAGCAAACCCTCCAATTTTTTATCCATAGGATCTTTGAAAGCACAACTATCCTCGATAGGAATAGTAGTGCGCTTGTTTAGAGTAGAAACTGCCCCCTCGACCTTAGGGACTGTCTGCCATAAGTCCTTTCTGGGGTCGACCATAGGAAATAATTTCTTAAATATAGGGGGGGAACAAAAGGTATGCCGGGCTTTTCCCACTCCTTATTTACTATGTCCGCCACCCGCTTGGGTATAGGAAAAGCGTTGGGGTGCACTGGAACCTCTAGGAACTTGTCCATCTTGCATAATTTCTCTGGAATGACCAAGTTGTCACAATCATCAAGAGTAGATAACACCTCCTTAAGCAGTGCGCGGAGATGTTCTAATTTAAATTTAAATGTCACAACATCAGGTTCAGCTTGTTGAGAAATTTTTCCTGAATCTGAAATTTCCCCATCTGACAAAACCTCCCTCATGGCCACTTCAGATTGGTGTGAGGGTATGACAGAACAATTATCAGAGTGAACTAAGGTTGACTGGGAGCTGTGTGAGACTTCACAGCTGTTTCATTCTGTCCCACTTCAGCCTTGCACTAAGGAGAGCAGACGGTAAATACAGCAGTGAGTAAAAAGTTTATTTTACACTGTCGGGCTCATCTTCCCCCTCTTCTTGCTGTCTTTGCTTGATTAGTGACTGTGAGGGCTCCGATTCCACATGAAAGCAAACACAGCAAGAGGGAGGGAGGAGATGAGCCCGACAGCTTAAATAAACAGAGCTCTCATACTCACCGCTGTATTCAATGTCTAAAGCACAGATGCACTTTATCATAGGCAAGGAAGAATTGTAGCAGGAACGCTGCTCTCCTAAAATGTCTCCTCCTCTGTTTTTTTTTTGTGACGCTGCCCCTTCAAGCAGTAATCATGGAAAGCTTTTTATTTTTCACTCCCTGAGTTGATGCCTTTCTGAGATCCGGTTTACAAAATCTGTCCAGATGCCCCTCTAGAACCCTGATTAGCCGGTGCCTGCTTGGAGTGCTTGCAAGAACCTGTGCTACTGCCTCCTGTCAGTAGACTGCTTAATTCGCTGCTGGAGACAGGGGGGCTAGTCTGCGCATGCATTGCCAATACCTTTGTTTTAATGCGCATGCGGGCGGCCATGATGTTTCTACCTAGGTAGAACATTGTAATAGGCACATATAATGAGCAGGAAATGGTTTTGGAGCAGTATTCATTTTTAAATTAAAATTACAAGGAATGTAAACAAAACTGTACAAAAGTACCAATTACAAATGTACTTATTATATAAAGATGTTTTGATTGAGTTAAAAATATTTTTGGGGTTTACTATCCCTTTAACCCCACTACCGATAAAAAAATAAATAAATGCAATTGGTATCCTGTATAATCGCCTAATCTTATCCAAAGTTCACATTTCAGCTTGGGACATTGCTCTTTAACTGATTAGTCGGTCTTGCGACATCACATCAATAAATTACCTATATGACAACACTTTGGTATTTCTTTTATTTCATGTATTACTGTTTTATTTTGTTTACACTATTAAGAATTGTATTAAATACAAATATTGATGATCAATTATTTTCTTTATAAATTAGACGTAAATTATCAGTTAATTAGTTCAAATTGAGATTTGCTACATACATTTTAACCACATTGAGGTCCGAGGGCTGAAAAAAAAATGTCTGACAATGACGAACTGCAATTAACTTTGCAGGCTATTATAACTCGGTGCTTCATACTTAGCACGATGTCTTGTATGGGACGCTGAAAATACAACGTAACTCTTTGAAAAAATGTGAATCCAACAAATAATTACAAATCCAAAATAATGTTTGGTAAAACCTTACTGCAGCGGTTGTAACAGTGTGTAAGATAATACAAAAATTAAAATTGGGCTCGTCGTCCGGGATTTGAACCCAGGACCTCTCCAACCCAAAACAAAAATCACACTCCTACCTAGAGTAGACTAATGAGCTGACTGTATATTAATACATTATATATGGATTCTATAGTAGTACACATGAAAATGAAATAAAAAAATGTAATCATTCTGCGTGAAAACGATGATACACAAAGCAGTTTTCATTATTCTACGTTTTATTTTCATGCTTTTTTTATTTTATCTGAAATACGTAAATATGAATGGACTCAATATTCTATGGCTACTTTTAAAAGAAAGAGTGAACAAACCATTCCTGCTCAATATAATTTCCATATATTCACAAACAAAAACATACTTTACATAGTGAAAACAAGGGCTCGTCCGGGATTTGAACCCGGGACCTCTCGCACCCAAAGCGAGAATCATACCCCTAGACCAACGAGCCAACTATAAACATGTTAGTCCCCTACAAAATATTACTGTAAATTTGATGAATAAAATACCACAAAATGATATTATGGCATATTTTTTATCGCTTACAGCTCAATGTAATTTCGATATATTCACAAACAAAAACATGATTGACATAGTGAAAACAAGGACTTGTCAGGGATTTGAATCCGGGACCTATCATACCCAAAGCAAGAATCATACCCCAGACCAACAAGCCAATTTCTTTCAAATACGTCCCCCCTACAAACTATTTCTAGAAATTTTATGAAAATTATATCATAAAGTGATACTATAACATATTTTGTATGGCTTATTGCTTAATATAATTTCCATATATTCACAAACAAAAACATGCTTCACATAGTGAAAACAAGGGCTCGTCCGGGATTTGAACCCGGGACCTCTCGCACCCAAAGCGAGAATCATACCCCTAGACCAACGAGCCAACTATAAACATATATGTCCCCTACAAATTATTACTGTAAATTTGATGAATAAAATACCACAAAATGATGTTATGGCATATTTTTTATCGCTTACTGCTCAATGTAATTTTCAAATATTAACAAACAAAACCATGCTTGACATAGTGAAAACAAGGGCTCTACTGGGATTTGAACCCAGGACCTATCGCTTCCTAAGCAAAAAATCATACCCCTAGACCAATAAGCCATTTACTTTGAACCCAAATGTAATAAGCTTACAAATACATTTTATGTTATTTATTGTTCATGAAATTATAGTCACTAAAATTTCAAAAATTACACACAAATTCCAAATACAGTATAGCCCTCGAAATGTAAATTGCATACATTTACCACAGACATCTGAATTGTTTCCAAAAAAAACAGGGCTCGTCCGGGATTTGAACCCGGGACCTCTCGCACCCTAAGCGAGAATCATACCCCTAGACCAACGAGCCACCAGCTTGGTGTTTTGAGGATAGCATTTATGAATTATATATCAAGTTTCATTAAACTACTGAATACATTTATGGATAAAAATAAAAGCCTAAAGACTAACAATATGTAATCTTATACATTTTGTCACAAATCTAAAACTTAAGATCTTAGTACTTTTTCATTGATGCAAAAATTTTATTCTTTACTATTCTCTTATTATTAACAGGTATTTGTAGAGCGCCAACAGATTCTGCAGCGCTATAAACATAGCTGGTATACAGGATAAAATTTACAAGGTTTAAATGGGTAGAGGGCCCTGCCGAGAGTTGCACTTTTGTAGTTGGCTCTTATGAAGGCGATCTACAAACAGCTGGGCTCATAGGCTTACATTCTAAGGAGTTTAAGGGAAAAGCGATGGAGTTAGCAGGGCCGGACTGGGAATGAAAAGCAGCCCTGGAAAAATTTTAAGACCAGCCCTAAATTTTGCTGCGGCGCACCCATAGAATGCACATGTCCGATTTTTTACAGTGGGTAATTGGGATATGGGTTATTCCTCCTAATTTTTCTTTTTTGTATAATGTATGTAAACTCGTGAAGAATATGCTAGGTTCATAATGGATAGATCTTGTAACAGTGCAATATTTGTGAAATAGGGGCAACAAAATTATGCATCTTAGCATAGGGATATTAAGGTGAAATGTCAATACTTTATTAGAACATATGTTATAAAAAAAAAAGAATAAAAAAAAAAAAAGGAGGTACCGCACAGCAGTAACTTTGAGCAATAGACAGCTTACATGTTCTTGCCAGGAACAGCACTTCAGAGATATTGAACACATAGTCCTCCATTCTTTAAATAATAAAATAATTTAAATATAAAAAAATCTCAAACTATCTGATACACAGATAACAACAAAGTGCAGAAATGTATATATACAAATTAACCTTGTGTGACATCACAAATCTACATAGTGAAAATAAATATTAAACAACATTCAAGTAATAATAAAAGTGCATAAAAATCTTAATGTATAACAACACATACTCTTTCTTTCTTTAAATAGTACAGGTAGCCCTTAGTTTACGCCGGGGTTAGGTTCCAGAAGGAATGGTTGTAAATTGAAACCCAGTTTATAATGTAAGTCAATGGGAAATGAGGGAGTTAGATTCCAGGCCCCTCTCGAAATTGTCATAAGTAACACCTAATACATTGTTCTTGAAGCTTTGAAATGAAGACTTTAAATGCTAAACAGCATTATAAACAGTATCAAATAATCACACAACACAGAATATATAATTAAACTGTTAAATGAACAAAAACATTTGCTAAACTGCATTATAAACCTTATGAAATAATCACACAACACAGACTTTACTTTGCTGCAACACAAGTGGACAGCTCCACCTACTGGCTATTTTAATCAATGCACTGCTTTCTCAATGCTTTTCAATAGCAGTCACGTGACTAAAAAAAAGGTTGTTATTTTGAAACGGCCCAAATTGAACCGACGTAAACCAAGGGCCACCTGTATTACAATTTAACTTTACAAACACCAAACAATCTGGATGCATAGTAGATAACAATAAAGTGCAGAAATTTTAAAATACAAAATACAAGGTAAAAAACAATATTAAACTGTTAACAATATTTAAGTAAAGGTTTAACAACCTGTAACTATAGAAAAACAACAATTCACATGTTCGGGAAAGTTTGATTTTACTGTCCTGCTTTTATCCAGTAACAAACCTTGCAGCAATCGGCTTTTGGAAGCCAAAACATTAATAATTGTCTCATTACTTAGTGACATCAAAGCACCTTTTTCTGATGACATCGGCATAAAGGCTTCTAAATGTTGCTGTAAAAGGGAATTTCTAAGTCTGTTCAGGACATACTTAAGTTTGGAAAAAGACCTTTCACATGCCACTTGGGAAGAGGAAAGTGTCAGTGTCAGCTTGTATGCATTGAAAAGTGAACTATAAGCTAAACTGTACAAGTTGTAACACAGCAATACATTATAGCAGCATGCAATACAATTTTTGCAAGTCCTGCACTTTGCCCTAATCTGACCTACATTAGAATGCTGTTGTTCTTCAGCTTCAGAGGTCAGATGATAAAGGACGTCTTCATCATCCTGGTCTTCAACGTTGGCATCAATGTACTCTTCATCTAGAGACATTTTTAGTCTGTTCCATTTTGATGCAAAATCAAGCAACTCCCTTTGCAGTTGTTCTTTGGATGCAGCTGAATCAAATTTAACAACTAAGCTGCTCAGCCGTTCCAGAGCATTTGAAGGAAGGTGCTGGAGTATGTCCTGAAAATTTCTGGGATCCAAACAAGCTAAATCAGCAAACAGCTGACCATGTGTTGTAAAACGGTTCTGCAGATTAGTGACGATTTTGTCTAATGCAACATTGTAAACCTCTACTCTGAATTTATCACATGCCAACTGGATAGGTTCATCTGCTGCAAGCTCACCAGGTAACCTTTTTTTTTTTTTGGATACTCGTCAGCACGTTGGGAAATCTGACTCAACGATAACTTCACTGTCCAATTTCTCCAACTTGTCATTTGGCAAAATTACAAACTTGTTTGCTACCTCCCTTACTCAAAGAAAATCCTGACGATATCTTTTTAAACTGTCCTTGGTTTCATTTACCATTCAATATGCTTGTAGCACATCCAAACCTTGAGTTTGCAGGTAGAGAGACAAGGTAGTTTTACTGAATATTAATAGATATGTCTGAGCTGTTAGTATTGTATTGGATTTTTTTAGGGATTCTAAATATATGCCAGCCTTAAATCTTGTTTCTGCATTGAAATAATTTGATGATGATATCTCTTCCATTGTTTGGATCAGATCAACATACATGGCTCGACTTGGGTCATTATAAGAACCAAACACTTTAGTAAGTGCTGATTCTTTGGACCACCATCTTGTTTCTCCAATTACAGAAATGGATCTCCTTCTCTCTTTATTGCATTTTTCTCGCCACACATTCATTCGAAGGTATGATTCTCGAATAAACACAGCACATGAATTTAGCAATCCAAACAATGATACTGCTTCTACAGACATTTTGGTGACATCCATCATTACTAAATTTAGTACATGTGCATAACACCACACATGGATTTGGCCAGGTGCCTTAGTACTTAGCCATGTGGTGAATCCATTATATTGTCCTTGCATGTTGGAGGCACCATCAGTTGAATTACCTACACAATTTGTAACATCGATCTCCATGACTTCCAGAACATCACAGACCAGGTCACACAAAGCCTTTTCAGTGGTTTTAGAACAATTTACAACAGCAACAATGTACCATAACAGTAACATATCTAATAATAATTGAACACTGATCGAAAACATTTATACAGGGAGTGCAGAATTATTAGGCAAATGAGTATTTTGACCACATCATCCTCTTTATGCATGTTGTCTTACTCCAAGATGTATAGGCTCGAAAGCCTACTACCAATTCAGCATATTAGGTGATGTGCATCTCTGTAATGAGAAGGGGTGTGGTCTAATGACATCAACACCCTATATCAGGTGTGCATAATTATTAGACAACTTCCTTTCCTTTGGCAAAATGGGTAAAAAGAAGGTCTTGACAGGCTCAGAAAAGTCAAAAATAGTGAGATATCTTGCAGAGGGATGCAGCACTCTTAAAATTGCAAAGCTTCTGAAGCATGATCATCGAACAATCAAGCGTTTCATTCAAAATAGTCAACAGGGTCGCAAGAAGCGTGTGGAAAAACCAAGGCGCAAAATAACTGCCCATGAACTGAGAAAAGTCAAGCGTGCAGCTGCCAAGATGCCACTTGCCACCAGTTTGGCCATATTTCAGAGCTGCAACATCACTGGAGTGCCCAAAAGCACAAGGTGTGCAATACTCAGAGACATGGCCAAGGTAAGAAAGGCTGAAAGACGACCACCACTGAACAAGACACACAAGCTGAAACGTCAAGACTGGGCCAAGAAATATCTCAAGACTGATTTTTCTAAGGTTTTATGGACTGATGAAATGAGAGTGAGTCTTGATGGGCCAGATGGATGGGCCCGTGGCTGGATTGGTAAAGGGCAGAGAGCTCCAGTCCGACTCAGACGCCAGCAAGGTGGAGGTGGAGTACTGGTTTGGGCTGGTATCATCAAAGATGAGCTTGTGGGGCCTTTTCGGGTTGAGGATGGAGTCAAGCTCAACTCCCAGTCCTACTGCCAGTTTCTGGAAGACACCTTCTTCAAGCAGTGGTACAGAAAGAAGTCTGCATCCTTCAAGAAAAACATGATTTTCATGCAGGACAATGCTCCATCACACGCGTCCAAGTACTCCACAGTGTGGCTGGCAAGAAAGGGTATAAAAGAAGAAAATCTAATGACATGGCCTCCTTGTTCACCTGATCTGAACCCCATTGAGAACCTGTGGTCCATCATCAAATGAGAGATTTACAAGGAGGGAAAACAGTACACCTCTCTGAACAGTGTCTGGGAGGCTGTGGTTGCTGCTGCACGCAATGTTGATGGTGAACAGATCAAAACACTGACAGAATCCATGGATGGCAGGCTTTTGAGTGTCCTTGCAAAGAAAGGTGGCTATATTGGTCACTGGTTTGTTTTTGTTTTGTTTTTGAATGTCAGAAATGTATATTTGTGAATGTTGAGATGTTATATTGGTTTCACTGGTAAAAATAAATAATTGAAATGGTTATATATTTGTTTTTTGTTAAGTTGCCTAATAATTATGCACAGTAATAGTCACCTGCACACACAGATATCCCCCTAAAATAGCTAAAACTAAAAACAAATTAAAAACTACTTCCAAAAATATTCAGCTTTGATATTAATGAGTTTTTTGGGTTCATTGAGAACATGGTTGTTCTTCAATAATAAAATTAATCCTCATAAATACAACTTGCCTAATAATTCTGCACTCCCTGTATATTATGTGGTGTCTAGCTGTATTGAAAACATTCCAGCCTCTCTGACTTCCTGAGCAATACCTTTCTTCAAAAGGGATGAAATCACGTCAATAATATTGTTAACAGTTGTTTTTGAAATCAGTGTAACAAAACTACCACACCCTTTACTGCCTTTTGCATGTTGTGCTTTTCTTTTCTTTATTACTTCATCAAGGTGACTTTTAAGCAAAGGGTCAAATTTGCTAATGACTATCAGAAAATCCAGGAAATTACCATGGTCTAGGTTTTCATCTTCTAAGGTAAAGGCTGCCTCTGTTGATGCTCTGTAACTTAATCCCCTTTTGCCGATTGCTTTAATGATTTCAACCACTCGTTCAAGTATAGCACGTTTTCTCTTCACTTCCTCTTTCTTTGCAATATTTTCTTTTCCAAAGAAATGGCTACTTATATCTTTGCTCTTTGATCTCATACGAAAGGCTTCTGATGTAGAATTGTGAAGGTTGCTTATTGTGAAGGTTGCTTTCTTCGTGTTCCTCAATTCTTTGGTACGTATGCTTTTGGTCAAAGCACCCATCAATAAAAGCACTGCTATCTGTTGTTCCGCTAAAGGCAAGGCAGACCATGCAGAAAAAGGCTCCATGTGAATGTGAATAAGTCAACCACTGACGCTTATTTCCATCTCTCCGCTGATATAACTTTTTGGCATTTAAAGATGGTACATCTGGTTGACATGGGTGAAACTTCAAAAAAGCACTCACATTTTCTGATTTTGGTCTGACAAACCACAACTTGTCTTTAAGAGTTTAAATTAACTCCACATCACTATACACAACTTCTGCTCTCTCATCCAGGATCTCAGGGACATTCTCCACTGCAAGCTCTTCATGTGTTTCTACCACAGCAACATTTTCAACTTCAAACTCTTCATCAATTTGTACTTGAGTGTCTTCTACCCTGTCATCATGGCCTTTATCAATTAAAGCTACATCTGTGCCAGCTATTTCTGAACTTTGTACAGAAGCTTCTGTTGCAGTGCTGCAGCTAGCACTGCTGCCTTCATGTGATGATGATGATGGTAACACATGTTTGGTCACCATAGCTTTAAACATATTACTGACTTTTTGGCATTGGCTTGCATCTTTTTCTAACATTTTTTTTTTCACGTTCTTTCTCAGCCCCTCCTTTGTCAGTTTTCTTTTACTTTCACTTTTCTTATCCATGATAAATACTAAAATAAAAGATTATTTTTCTGTTACCTATAATTGTTACAAAAAATAATAGATTAAAGGGACAGGAAACCCCATTTTTTTCTTTCATTATTCAGATAGAACATACAGTTTTAAACTACTTTCCAATTTACTTATATTATTACATTTGCTTAATTCTCTTGTTATTCTGTACTAAATGGACAGTTTTGCACTACTGGCAGCTATCTAAACATATGTAGTTAGCCAATCCCCCCCAAAAAACATAATTTATGTAAGAACTTACCTGATAAATTCATTTCTTTCATATTAACAAGAGTCCATGAGCTAGTGACGTATGGGATATACATTCCTACCAGGAGGGGCAAAGTTTCCCAAACCTTAAAATGCCTATAAATACACCCCTCACCACACCCACAAATCAGTTTAACGAATAGCCAAGAAGTGGGGTGATAAGAAAAAAAGTGCGAAGCATATAAAATAAGGAATTGGAATAATTGTGCTTTATACAAAAAAATCATAACCACCACAAAAAAGGGTGGGCCTCATGGACTCTTGTTAATATGAAAGAAATGAATTTATCAGGTAAGTTCTTACATAAATTATGTTTTCTTTCATGTAATTAACAAGAGTCCATGAGCTAGTGACGTATGGGATAATGACTACCCAAGATGTGGATCTTTCCACACAAGAGTCACTAGAGAGGGAGGGATAAAATAAAGACAGCCAATTCCTGCTGAAAATAATCCACACCCAAAATAAAGTTTAACAAAAAACATAAGCAGAAGATTCAAACTGAAACCGCTGCCTGAAGAACTTTTCTACCAAAAACTGCTTCAGAAGAAGAAAATACATCAAAATGGTAGAATTTAGTAAAAGTATGCAAAGAGGACCAAGTTGCTGCTTTGCAGATCTGGTCAACCGAAGCTTCATTCCTAAACGCCCAGGAAGTAGATACTGACCTAGTAGAATGAGCTGTAATTCTCTGAGGCGGAATTTTACCCGACTCAACATAGGCAAGATGAATTAAAGATTTCAACCAAGATGCCAAAGAAATGGCAGAAGCTTTCTGGCCTTTCCTAGAACCGGAAAAGATAACAAATAGACTAGAAGTCTTACGGAAAGATTTCGTAGCTTCAACATAATATTTCAAAGCTCTAACAACATCCAAAGAATGCAACGATTTCTCCTTAGAATTCTTAGGATTAGGACATAATGAAGGAACCACAATTTCTCTACTAATGTTGTTGGAATTCACAACTTTAGGTAAAAATTCAAAAGAAGTTCGCAACACCGCCTTATCCTGATGAAAAATCAGAAAAGGAGACTCACAAGAAAGAGCAGATAATTCAGAAACTCTTCTAGCAGAAGAGATGGCCAAAAGGAACAAAACTTTCCAAGAAAGTAATTTAATGTCCAATGAATGCATAGGTTCAAACGGAGGAGCTTGAAGAGCTCCCAGAACCAAATTCAAACTCCAAGGAGGAGAAATTGACTTAATGACAGGTTTTATACGAACCAAAGCTTGTACAAAACAATGAATATCAGGAAGAATAGCAATCTTTCTGTGAAAAAGAACAGAAAGAGCGGAGATTTGTCCTTTCAAAGAATTTGCGGACAAACCCTTATCTAAACCATCCTGAAGAAACTGTAAAATTCTCGGTATTCTAAAAGAATGCCAAGAAAAATGATGAGAAAGACACCAAGAAATATAAGTCTTCCAGACTCTATAATATATCTCTCGAGATACAGATTTACGAGCCTGTAACATAGTATTAATCACGGAGTCAGAGAAACCTCTTTGACCAAGAATCAAGCGTTCAATCTCCATACCTTTAAATTTAAGGATTTCAGATCCGGATGGAAAAAAGGACCTTGCGACAGAAGGTCTGGTCTTAACGGAAGAGTCCATGGTTGGCAAGATGCCATCCGGACAAGATCCGCATACCAAAACCTGTGAGGCCATGCCGGAGCTATTAGCAGAACAAACGAGCATTCCCTCAGAATCTTGGAGATTACTCTTGGAAGAAGAACTAGAGGCGGAAAGATATAGGCAGGATGATACTTCCAAGGAAGTGATAATGCATCCACTGCCTCCGCCTGAGGATCCCGGGATCTGGACAGATACCTGGGAAGTTTCTTGTTTAGATGAGAGGCCATCAGATCTATCTCTGGAAGCCCCCACATTTGAACAATCTGAAGAAATACCTCTGGGTGAAGAGACCATTCGCCCGGATGCAACGTTTGGCGACTGAGATAATCCGCTTCCCAATTGTCTACACCTGGGATATGAACCGCAGAGATTAGACAGGAGCTGGATTCCGCCCAAACCAAAATTCGAGATACTTCTTTCATAGCCAGAGGACTGTGAGTCCCTCCTTGATGATTGATGTATGCCACAGTTGTGACATTGTCTGTCTGAAAACAAATGAACGATTCTCTCTTCAGAAGAGGCCAAAACTGAAGAGCTCTGAAAACTGCACGGAGTTCCAAGATATTGATCGGTAATCTCACCTCCTGAGATTCCCAAACTCCTTGTGCCGTCAGAGATCCCCACACAGCTCCCCAACCTGTGAGACTTGCATCTGTTGAAATTACAGTCCAGGTCAGAAGAACAAAAGAAGCCCCCTGAATTAAACGAAGGTGATCTGTCCACCACGTTAGAGAGTGTCGAACAATCGGTTTTAAAGATATTAATTGATATATCTTCGTGTAATCCCTGCACCATTGGTTCAGCATACAGAGCTGAAGAGGTCGCATGTGAAAACGAGCAAAGGGGATCGCGTCCGATGCAGCAGTCATAAGACCTAGAATTTCCATGCATAAGGCTACCGAAGGGAATGATTGAGACTGAAGGTTTCGACAAGCTGTAATCAATTTTAGACGTCTCTTGTCTGTTAAAGACAGAGTCATGGACACTGAATCTATCTGGAAACCCAGAAAGGTTACCCTTGTTTGAGGAATCAAAGAACTTTTTGGTAAATTGATCCTCCAACCATGATCTTGAAGAAACAACACAAGTCGATTCGTATGAGACTCTGCTAAATGTAAAGACTGAGCAAGTACCAAGATATCGTCCAAATAAGGAAATACCACAATACCCTGTTCTCTGATTACAGACAGAAGGGCACCGAGAATCTTTGTGAAAATTCTTGGAGCTGTAGCAAGGCCAAACGGTAGAGCCACAAATTGGTAATGCTTGTCTAGAAAAGAGAATCTCAACGTAGAATCTAGCACAAACTTACTTCACCACCTCCCTTGGAGGCAAAGTTTGTAAAACTGATTTGTGGGTGTGGTGAGGGGTGTATTTATAGGCATTTTAAGGTTTGGGAAACTTTGCCCCTCCTGGTAGGAATGTATATCCCATACGTCACTAGCTCATGGACTCTTGTTAATTACATGAAAGAAAAGTGTGCAGGCACCAATCAGCGGCTAGCTCCCACTATTGTAGGATATGTGCATATTCGTATTTAGCAAGGGATACCAAGAGAACTAAGCATATTTAATAATATAAGTAAATGTAAAAGTGTCTTACAATTACATGCTCTATTTGATTCATGCAAGTAAAATTTAGATTTTCCTATCCCTTTTATCAAATTTCAATACAAATAATATAAACTAAGCCCAATATCCGTCACACACAACAATCCAAACCCCAATGTAGCACATATTATCCTTAATTCTTACATTACACAGCTTCTTAAAGGAACAATATACTATAAAATTGTTTTTCCCTTAATGTTTTGACAATTACTTTTTTTTACCAGCTGCAGACTATAAAATGTATGAGATTTGCTTTTTAATGTTTATTTGTGTATATGAATTAGCTGGCTTTGTGTTTTGAAGACGCAAAGTAATAAAATGGGTTGAGCTTGTGTTATAATCAGATCTCATTACTTTATCACATTGTGTACATATACCTGCTTCTTTATCTTATCTTTATCTGTCCGTAAACCAATAACCAATACGTGTAGAGAACAATGGATAAATAACATTCCTTATCTCTTCTATACTTTACTGGGAGTCAATGTAATGTATTCTGAAGGCTGTGTTTACACAGCTTGGTCTTAAGGCCAACAACTTTCAGAATAGGTATGCATACCATACCACAGGCTAAATCAAATATTTCAAATGCCAATATAAGGGTAATGGAAATAATAATAAACAATTTAATACACTCCAGCAGGTAAAGGTGTGGATAATTGGGAGCAAGTTAAAGGAGAGAGAATTTTTGAGTAAACTGTCCCTTTAAAGCCAAGCTGAGTCTGTGGGGGGAGGGGGAAGGGGGGTATGTGTTTGTTTGTGTGTGTATGTATGTGTGTGTGTGTGTGTATGTGTGTGTTTGTGTGTATGTATGTTGTGTTTGTGTGTATGTGTGTGTGTGCATGTGTAAGTATGTGTGTGCATCTGTCTAAATAATAAAATATAAATAAAGTGAAAGCTATAAGATTGCAAGTTATCCTCAAGTAGCATTGTAGACTTGCGCTTAATAAACGTGTTAACTTCTATTATTGAAGAACATTTTAAAATGGATTAGAGTTTTAAGGTTTAACTATACTAAACTGAAATAGAGGGGATTCTTACAATTTGTTGTATTCAGAACTTAGAATAAGTTTTACTGCAGTAACTCATGAGGTGGACCACTGTGTTCTCCATTCCAAATCTTCACTTAAAAGCATATATTTAAGTTGTACAACAGAATTACATGTCATGTTTGTTTGTGTTACTCCATAAAATGCATTTTCCTGACAACTTTTCAATAAAGCAATACCAAAATGGTGTATCACCCTGCTACAACATGTGAAAGTGAGACACATATCTAACACATACTAACCTGTACCATAAGCACTAACACCTTTCAACCTATGTAATAAGCAATACTCTCATTGTCTGCCTACAATATCTCAACACTTACACTGTACAGCATATATGTGAAATATAAAGAACCGCATACAATGACAAAGAAATTAAAATACTTTGCAGTTGAAAACACTATTAATCAAATTCAACATCAGTCCCACTTTAGTTTTATAAAAAAAAAAATGAAAAATTACTGTTAAACTTACTTGGCACACCTTACCCAAGTTTTTACTATAATGGATAATGTATAGTTAAAAACAATTTTTATATATATATATATATATATATATATATATATATATATATATATATATAAATAAAGTGAATCAAATGAAAGGAAGGGCAACAACAGCCTTAGAATAAAGTAAGGAGCCGGTTTCTTTGTATGCATTATTTATACAGACAGATCATCATCACCGGACAGGCGGACACTAATAATCCTGAAAGGGATTTAAGATTTATTTATTTTTTTACTGCCTGCTCTAATTTTAAAGTATAGCCTTCTTACATCATAAAGAACATTATCTAACAGAATATGGAGGGACTTAAGATTTTTTTTTTTTTTACTGCCTGCTCTAAGTTAAAAGCATAGCATTCTTGCATCATAAAGAACATTATCTCACAGAATATGAAGTATATATATTATATATATACTTCATATTCTGTGAGAGAATGTTCTTTATGATGCATCATGCAAGAATGCTATATATACTTCATATTCTGTGAGATAATATTCTTTATATGCAAGAATGCTTCTACCTAGAACCTCCACAGGACAGGAGAAATAGTGGATATATTTTTGAGAATGCAACATGCAAGAGAAAATTGCTGTAATTTAAAACACATCCATATAGAAAAAAAACATTACTTTTTAATTTTATCACTGAGTGACATGAAAAATGATCCTAATCTGTTTAAATATAAGGTAACCATGTTCTCATCAATGTAAATTGTAAAAGAAAGCAATTTTTTAAACTGGAAGTAGCTAGTAATAAATAGATCATTGTCAATTGGATGATAACATTTACTGTTACAGATCTGAAAATCCATTTTTTTTTCTTTTAGATTTTTTATTCAAAAATCAAAATCACACGTGACAGGACTCAGCTCTGACTGACTCTGACAGACAGTATGTGTCAGAAAAAAACCATAATAAGTGTTTGAGGATGGCGACTCAAGCTGGCAGTGGCTGGTGGTAGGTGAGGTCAGGTCAGTAGTTCAGTACAGTAATTACTAACTGGACTTGTTGTTCATCATCATGTTCACATCATTCATTCAAATCACATTAATAATTATTAAAACGTGTTGACTGTTCATGTTCACATCATTCATTCTTCATTCACATTTAATTATTAAAAAAATATACTAGTAGTAGTACATACCGTGATGATGATCGATTCCAGACAGTCTTCAGACCAGAGACTTCACTGTACTTGAAATTGAACTGTCTGAACAGTGAAATGTTTGACTGGCTTGCTTGCCTCAGAATGATGCCTCTCTGGCTCTGCTAGTCACTCACTGCTGCATGCTGGCTGACAACTGCAGTGGCGCTGTCCCACCGTCAATCTAGTAGTCCCTGCTGAGCCTGCTCCCACACGTGACCCCACGTGGCCTGCTGCAACGTATTCCTGCTTTCTCCTCAAGTCGGCTCGATGACGCATGCGCTATTGCGCAGGCGCTCCCAGGGCCAGGCTGAGGCTCCCGCTCCCTCCCCTATCACTATCATGTGTCACGTGTGAGAAGACACAGATTCGGTCTCTCTACTCACTCAGTGACGTCACTCATGTAAGCCGCCGGCCCGCACCACCTGACCCCCGGCCCGCCGCTGCGCTGCATCATAACTAAGAAGAGATCTGATAATTGACTCAGACTGGAGGCTGAGTGACCTGACCTCCCTAGTCCCTGGCCCAGTGGTGGCCCGCCGTCCGGCCCCCGCGGCCCGCCGGCCTCATTGACACTGTGTGTGACAGTCAGACTGAGCCTGTGACTGTCTGTCAGTGACAAATATTTCAATATTTGTCAATGAAGAATATAAATGGCAAGGCATTGGCTAGTATACTTAACTTGCGATAATAATTAGTTAGCGGTTAGGTAACGTAACGGTTGGGTAACAATTACTATTTTGTATTAAGTAAAAGATCAGAAAAATAAATGACATTGATGTCAGACAGTGTAAGGAAAGTAACAGGGAGTGGAGTGGGATTATTCATTACCGCAACGCAAGCAAAATAATCAAATTCGCAATGCATATTAATATATATATAGCAGCAGCAGCAGCCAGCCTAGCTGAGCCCAGTCCAACTGAGCTGCAGGCAGGCAGCCCACCGGGATTTTTCCTGGTATCCCGGCTGCCCAATCTGGCCCTGGGAGTTAGGAAAGGTTAATGTTGGTTGTATGCATCCCTGAATAGTAGAGTCTTTAGGGAGCGCTTGAAGCTGTTAAAACTAGGGGAGAGTCTTGTGGAGCAAGGCAAGGAGTTCCACAGTATGGGGGCCAGTCTGGAGAAGTCCTTTAAATGGGAATGTGAGGAAGTAACAAGAGAGGAGGAGAGTAGGGGACGGGAGGGAGAGTATCTGGAGACAAGGTCTGAAATGTAATGGGGAGTAGTGCAGTTGAGGGCTTTATATGTCAGCGTGAGGATTTTGTGTTTAATCCTGGAGGCAAGAGGAAGCCAGTGAAGGGATTGGCAGAGAGGTGCAGCAGATGAAGAGCGACGTGTAAGGAAGATGAGTCTGGCAGAGGCATTAATTATGGATTGTAAAGGAGCTAGGTGGCAGCTAGGTAGACCAGAAAGGACAGAGTTGCAGTAGTCGAGACGGGAAAGGATGAGAGAGTGGATTTAAATCTTAGTTGTGTCTTGTGTAAGGAAATGTCTAATTTTAGAGATGTTTTTAAGGTGGAAGCGACAGGCTTTAGCCAAGGACTGAATATGAGGAGTGAAGGAAAAGTCAAGTGTGACCCCAACATCGGGCATGCAGGGTAGGGGTAATGATTGAATTATCAACAGTTATAGAAAATTGGAGGGTGGAGATTTTGGAAGAAGGGGGAAAAATAAGGAGTTCAGTTTTGGAGGGATTTAGCTTAAGGTAGTGAGAGGACATCCAAGATAAGAGATGAGAAAGACAGTTAGTGACACGGGTTAGTAAGGAAGGAAGTAGGTCTGGTGCAGAGAGGTAGATTTGGGTGTCATCGGCATACAAATGATATTGAAACCCGTGGGACTTTATTAAGGAACCTAATGATGACGTATAGATTGAGGAGAGAAGTGGACAAAGGACAGAGCCTTGAGGTACCCCAACAGAAAGTGGTAACGGGGCAGAGGAAGCTCCGGAGAAGGCTACACTAAAGGTACGGTTAGATAGATAGGAAGAGAACCACAAGAGAGCTGTGTCGCAGATGCCAAAGCATTGGAGGGTTTGGAGCAAAAGAGGGTGGTCAACAGTATCAAAGGCTGCAGACAGATCAAGGAGGATAAGCAGAGAGAAGTGGCCTTTGGATTTTGCTATAAGTAGGTCATTGGTAATGGTAACCTTGACAATTGCTGTCTCTGTGGCGTGATGGGGATGAAATCCAGATTGCAGTGGGTCAAGAAGAGAGTATAGTGTAAGGAAATGGGATAGACGTGCATATACTAGCTTTTCAAGGAGCTTTGAGGCAAGAGGGAGTAGGGAAATAGGACGGTAGTTGGATCGAGGGAAGGTTTTTTGAGGATAGGTGTGACCAGTGCATGTTTTAGAGATGAGGGAAATATACCAGTGATGAGGGAGAGGTTGAAAATGTGTGTAAGTATGGGGGTGAGGGTAGAAGAGAGGGAGGGGAGTAGCTGTGAGGGGATAGGGTCGAGGGGACAGGTAGTGAGGTGGGAGGACAGCATAAGGGCAGAAACTTCTTCCTCTGTAACAGGGGCAAAAGAGCTAAATTTAAGGGTATTTGGGTTTTGAATGATTGTGAGCTTTTGAGGGGGTGGGAGATTGGTAGCAAGTTGAGAGGTAATTTCATTTCTGATGGAGTCAATTTTGTTATTGAAGTGGCTGGCAAAATCTTGAGCTGAGAAGTTATATTAGGAGGTGGGGGTGGGCGGAGAAGAGTATTGAACGTTGAAAACAGACATTTTGGGTTAGAGGTAAGACTAGAGATGAGAGTAGAGAAGTATTATTGCTTATAAAGTTTAAGGGCAGAATAGTAGGAGTTCAGGATGAACTTGTAGTGAAGAAAGTCAGCTGAATTCCTCCAGTGTCGCTCAGCAGTACGGGAACATCTGCGTAGGTACCGTGTCAGAGGAGTATGCCAAGGCTGAGGATGAGAGTTTGGTTTCTGAGCTATGGTAGGAGGGGCCAGGGTGTCAATGGCCGATGTAAGGGTGGAGTTATAGTGGCAGATAGATTAGTCAGGGCAGGAAAAGGAGGTGATGGAAGAGGGGAGAGGTTTGAGAGAGCTAGCGAGCTGTTGCTGATCTAATGACTTAGTGCTTCTGTGAAGTTTGGTGTAAGGGGTAGAAGAAGGGGGGGTTGTAGGAAGGGAAGTGATGTTGCAAGTTAGGAGATGATGGTCAGAAAGAGGAAAAGGGGAGTTTGTTAAATTTGAGATACTGCATGGATGGCTGAAAATCAGATCAATGGAGTGACCATCTTTGTGAGTGGGAGAGTCAGTCCATTGTGACAGGCCGAAAGAGGAAGTGAGTTGCAGAAGTTGTTTTGCAGTGGAGGCAGTGGGATTGTTAAGAGAGATGTTGAAGTCACCAAGAATGAGGGCAGGGATGTCTGAGGAAAGGAAATAAGGAAGCCAGGCAGCAAAGTGATCTAAAAATTGAGTTGGGGAGCCAGGGGGGCGGTATATGACTGCAACACGTATAGAGAGGGGAGAAAATAAACAAATCATATGTGCTTCAAATTAATAAAATGTGAGGGAAGAGAAGGGCTGTATTTGTTGAAAGGTGCAACGAGAGGAAAGTAAAATACCAACACCACCTCCTTGTCTATTGCCAGACCTAGGAGTGTGGCTGAAATGGAGACCCCCATGTGACAGTGCAGCAGTGGATGCTGTGTCTGAAGCAGAGAGCCAGGTTTCTGTAAGAGCCCGAAGGTTAAGAGAGTGGGAGATAAAGAGATCATGGATAGAAGTGAGCTTGTTGCACAAGTGAAGGGGGTGGTGGTTTTAGATGCAAGAGGAATGAGATTAATGTTATCAGAGTTTTGTTTTTGGAGTCTATTGAAAGGCAAGAGTGGATGTGCAAGGCTAAGAAGTTGTGGGGGACCAGGAATAGGGGAGATGTCGCCAGCAGCTAGGATGAGCAAGAGGGAGAGTGACGTGAGGTGAGATGCAGATTTGCAGTAATGAGACTGTTTTTGGGCTGAAGTGCAAGGGGGGGTGGGAGTCTTTAGGAATGTGTGAAGTTCATGAATACAAAAGTAAGGTGAAGTTAAGAGAGATGGGCTGATGAACAGTGCAGGTGGTGAGGGGGAAGGAGTAATAGAATAAATTAGTTTGTAATAATGACAAAAGGTAGCAAAAAGGTGAATATAGTGAGCATTATTACAAACTAATCAAACAGTGAATAAAACACAGTGTTACAACAGGACTTGCCTTATCCCTTGTCCAATCCTTGTTAATTCTTGTGTAATTATTTTGTCCTATTGTTAATGTCTCACTTATAAATGTTCACTTAAGAGATGTGAACATCTGGAGCGCGATCCAATATACGGCGCAGGTTTCGAAGCAAGCGAGGGAACCTGCGCCGCCCGTAATTTCACCTCGCAACTCGAGCTATCCAATATATTGTGCCGTCAGATGCTAAACTGGCGTAAGTAGGAAAAACCAGCGATCAACTAAAATGTGCGCAAATACACATTTTAGTCGTCGCAAGCACTTACGCCAGTATTTTGTTCACGTAAAGTCTCAATAAAGTGTAGTTTTATGCAAATTAGGCTACAAATCGTAAAAAATAACAGCCAGTTCTAAAAGATGCGACACGTTATTACGCCATTCAAAATTCATACATAAACCCATGCGCAGCGGCCATTTTCTTTAGTGTGTTTGGTTGGTTCTTGGAGCTACAGCACACTACAGTGAGTAGAGATTAGTGGTAAGAGTAGTGAGAGAGGAGCATTTCATTCAGTTAGTTAGGTCGGATTTTTGGATTGTTAAGCCTGTACATTTACTAACACTTTTTTTTACATATTGCACACATTTTGCATACACACATATCCAAAATACACAACACTTTTTTTTTATAACACCTAACACATTTTATTTATCTTTTACAGTGTGATAGGCTGAGTGTTTGGTTGTGATTGTGTGTGATTGAAGTGGGAGTGAGTGTGAGTGTGTGTAGTTTGAGGAAGACAGGGAGAGCTAGGGCGGGGGGGAGGAGGGAAGGGGAGTTGCAGGGAGAGGATTATGGACAGGAGGAGCAGCAGGGTCCCCGTCAGGGAGTGAGTGGAGTGGGGAGAGGGAGAGTTAGAAGGGAGGATGGGAGTGGGGTTACCCCAAGGCCAGGCACAATCAGAAGAGGAATAGAGGGTGCACATGGGGATAGAAGGGAGGAGGAGGGAGAGGATAGGGAGGAACCCACACCAGGGACATCCCAG
This sequence comes from Bombina bombina, assembly GCF_027579735.1. NCBI lineage: Eukaryota > Metazoa > Chordata > Amphibia > Anura > Bombinatoridae > Bombina > Bombina bombina. Next base: position 506,524,965 of record NC_069500.1, read on the forward strand.
GGAGGGAGCCAGGCGGCAAAGGACGAGGAGCGCATGAGGTGCCCCAACTTCTCTTTTGCCGAAAACCTCGCGCTAGTCCAGGCCGTCATGGAGAACCACACTGCCCTCTTTGGCCAAGAGAAGGGCAAAGGAGTTGCCCGAAGGCGTAGAGATGCATGCTGAAGGTCGAGGAGGCAGTCAACAGCGTGGCCCAGCAGAGGAGGAATGTGGATGGGCTCAAGAAAAGGTGGAATGACTGCAAGAGGAGGGTGAAGGAGAAAATGGGCCAAGAAGACATGTACCAGAGAGGAACAGGCGGTGGTGCTCCCCAGGAGGCGGAATATAATGAGTGGCAGGAGATCATTCGCAGGTCCCTGAGCGTCACAGCAGTCCGTGGACTTCCAGGGGCTCGTGACTTAGGAGCTGCAACATCTGCACAGCATGCTGGTGAGTAACATCCCACACACCAGTATTATATGTATTTGAGATATAACATCCTTTAATGTCACACATTCATGTACACAATGAGGAGCATGGTATTTGGCCTACTAACAAAAACATCTACAATTATATTTCACATTAAAGGGACATTAAACCAAATCTTTTTATGTCATTATTCAGATAGAGAATACACTTTTAAACAACATCCCAATTTACTTCTATTATCTAATTTGCTTCATTATTTTGTTATTCTTTGTTTATAAAATATCAATACACATGGGTGAGCCAATCACATGAGGCATTGATGTGCAGCCACCAATCAGCAGCTTCTGAGCCTATCTAGATATGCTTTTCAGCTAAGAATATCAAGAGAATGAAGCAAATTAGGTAATTGAAGTAAATTACAAAGTTGTTTAAAATTGCATGCTCTAGCTGAATCATGAAAGAATAAAAATGGGTTTAATGTCCATTTAATGCTACTTAACACATTGGCATTCAGGATATGAAGTGGAATAGTGAAATACTAACATGTCTCAGAGTAACACAGGCCACAAGCCACATGTAGCGTTTTCAGTAAAAGGACACTTTCGTCATCACAATACTTTTAGCTCAAGAAAGCACGTTATGTGCCTACATCAGGCTAAAGCAAATTGTGTGACCATAGAGTCAGTTAAAGAACACATTTTCTCCATCACTGACATGTACAAAAAACTATTGTATGAAACACATACATGTATACTTTGCATATTAAAATCCCTCATATCACAAATCACAATGTGCACATGCATTTTATAGAGTTTGACATGAGAATGAGTATAGGCCCTAACATGTATCAATGTACATTGTATGCCCACATGGATATATATATATGATTGTACTAATACCTCTCATCATTTGACTCCTCCACAGAACCTCCTGTCACCAGGGTGCAAATGGGCATGCCTCAACCACAACCACCAGGCCAGAGAATGCCTCCACTGCAACCCAGGCCAGAGAATGCATCAACAGTATGCTCCCAGGCATGAGCTGGGTTGGATTGCCTCTGTTGAGGACACAGACGTCATGCCACCAACATTGGAAGAGGAGCCCTGGCCGGAGGACTATTCTTTTGGGTTTCAGGGGGGCCAAGTCATCCCCAAAGGGTAGAAGTCTTTACCCCCCTCCCAATATCAGGCCAGTCAGGACTTTTACCAACAGGACATACAAACTGGACAGGCTGAGTGGTCGCACACCAGTTGGCAATGGGACTACCAGTCCACCCAGAGAGCTCCACCATCCTCTTCCCTTGGAAGAGCTCCAGCATATGAAGAGGAGCATATAGCTGTCATAGTTCCTCCTGCAGCACCAGCTGTCGTAGTTCCTCCTGCAGCACCAGCTGTTGTAGTTCCTCCTGCAGCACCAGCTGTTGTAGTTCCTCCTGCAGCACCAGCTGTCGTAGTTCCTCCTGAAGCACCAGCTGTCGTAGTTCCTCCTGAAGCGCCAGCTGTCGTAGTTCCTTCTGAAGCGCCAGCTGTCGTAGTTCCTCCTGAAGTGCCAGCTGTCGTAGTTGCTCCTCAAGCACCAGCTGTCGTAGTTCCTCCTCAAGCGCCAGCTGTCGTAGTTCCTCCTCAAGCGCCAGCTGTCGTAGTTCCAGATGCAACAGCAGCTAGAGGTGAACCTGCGCCTATAATCCATGCTGGTGAACAGCCTGTAGATCCTCTGACTTCTGCCCTGGGCAACGAATACATTGCCCTCCAGAGGAGGCTCACAGCAAGCTGCGAGAGAATGCAGAGAGACCAACGCAGGTTTTACAGGAGCCAACAGACTTTACTCCAGAGTTCCATTGAGCTGCAACATGACATGGCAGCATCTTTAAATGGTATAGTCCAGAACCAATCTCAGATGATGAGTTATTTCGGATATGCAGATGCAGACTGAGAACAGAAGGCGGGAACAAAACCAACTGTTGGGTATATTGGTGGAGCATTTCACACACCAGCAGGACACTGCCTCCAGCCTCTCATCTGTGGCCAGCACTCCAGCTGAATCATCTGAATCCGCACAACCCAGAAGAACCAGAAGATCCACTCCAGTTACCTCAAAACCCTCATCCAAGAAGCAAAGAAAAAAATAAATATTCTTATAGTTGACCATAAATCTTGTCCTCTGTTATTTAACATATAATTGTTATCCACATCCATTAGAGGTGCGTTTTAGTACAGTAATATTGTTAAAACTTTTAATAATACCTGTGTGGAAATGGCCCAAAAAGTTATTATTATCATGTTTATGACATATTCCTGTTCTATAAACCACATCACCTAGTTGTGTATTTAGGGTACGTATAGTAATATTCACTTATAAGATGTAAATCAAGGTTTCTTACATCCAATATAAATTGACACATGGGTATATCTAACTAATAATGTATTTACAGAAGGTGTGAACATAAGATATAAACATCCATTTTCATCATTCTTAAAGGGACACTGAACCCAAATTTTTTATTTCATGATTTAGATAAAGCATGAAATTTTTTATCAACTTTCTAAGTTACTCCTATTATCAAATTTTCTTTATTCTCTTGGTATCTTTATTTGAAAATCAAGAATGTAAGTTTAGATGCCAGCCCATTTTGGGTGAACAACCTAGGTTGTCCTTGCTGATTGGTGGATAAATTCATCCACCAATAAAAAAAGTTCTGTCCAGAGTGCTGAACTAAGAAAAAAGCTTAGATGCCTTCTTTTTCAATTAAAGCTAGCGAAAGAATGAAGAAAAAATGATAAAAGGAGTAAATTATTAAGTTGCTTAAAATTGAATGTTCTATCTGAATCACAAAAGAAAAAATTTGGGTTCAGTGTCCCTTTAATGATAGTTAATAAATCATAGTGACCTAAACAATTCAACAAATGAGAAATATACAGTAATTAGGGTGGTTAAGGGAAGGGGGATGGGATGTAGTAGTTTCACTTACATGCAGTGGAAATCCGAAGTATGTAATTCTGCAAGACATGATATATACACATGCAATGGTTGGTGAGGTACTGTCAAACTTCATAATACATGTGAATGTTACGGTTTACTGTACTTATGAACAAGTAACTTACAGGTTAAGTATTCCCGGATGACATAATCCCTCACTTCATTCCCCCTCAGTGTCCCCCTGTCCACATCCTCAGGTACAGGAACCAGCTGCTGCTGCTGCTCTTGGTCAATGTCCCCCAATAAACGTGTGTCCACAGCAATGTTGTGTAGAATACAACAAGCATTGACAATGGAACACACTTTGTTAGGGTTATACTATAGAGCTCCGCCTGTAACATCCAGACACCGGAATCTGGTTTTTAATAGGCCAAAGCTCCTTTCGATGACATTCCTTGTTCTTATGTGGGCCTCCTGGTACCTGAGCTGTGGCTCTGTAAGGGGGTGCACCAAGGGGGTTAATAGCCATGGTCTGCAGCCGTACCCTGCGTCACCTGTCATGTAACATATGTACTGTATTCCTATTACTACAGGTACATCATGGGCTTAAAGGGACATAACATGGATTTCATTGAAAAGATATATTTAACCAAAACATTAAATTGGTGCATTGTAAGCAATCTACTTTTATGCCAGGATTAGTCTAGACCAAAATTCTATTTTTAAAGGACCAGTCAACACAGTAGATTTGCCTACATCAACAAATACAAGATAACAGGACAATGCAATAGCACTTAGTCTAAAATTCAAATGAGTATTTTTTTTTTCTGAGGATTTTAAAAGTTATGTACTTTTCCATTCCCCTGTACCATGTCACAGCCATCAGCCATTCACAAATGCATACACACTTATCCTTGCACATGCTCAGTAGGAGCTGGTGACTCAAAAAGTTTAAATATAAAAAGACTGTGCACATTTTGTTAATGGAAGTAAATTTGAAAGTTGTTTAAAATGGCATGCTCTATCTGAATAATGAAAGTTTAAAGGGACAGTCTAGGCCAAAATAAACTTTCATGATTCAGCATGTAATTTTAAACAATTTTCAAATTTACTTTTATCACCAATTTTGCTTTGTTCTCTTGGTATTCTTAGTTAAAAGCTTAACCTAGGAGGTTCATAAGCTAATTTCTTAGACCTTGAAGGCCACCTCTTTTCAGAATGCATTTTAACAGTTTTTCACCACTAGAGAGTGTTAGTTCACGTATTTCATATAGATAACACTGCTTGTGCACGTGAAGTTATCTGGGAGCAGGCACTGATTGGCTAGACTGCAAGTCTGTCAAAAGAACTGAAATAAAGGGGCAGTTTGCAGAGGCTTAGATACAAGATAATCACAGAGGTTAAAAGTATATTATTATAACTGTGTTGGTTATGCAAAACTGGTGAATGGGTAATAAAGGGATTATCTATCTTTTAAAACAATAAAAAATCTGTCCCTTTAATTTTGATTGAGTGTCCCTTTAATGATTCAGATAGAACATGCCATTTTAAGAAAATGTACTTTTAAGTGAAAACCTATTTATAGTATAGTGTCCCTTTAAAGGGACATGTAAAACACATTTCTTGTTTCATGAGTTAAAGGGACAGTCTACCATAGAATTGTTATTGTTTTAAAATATAGATAATCCCTTTATTACCCATTCCCCAGTTTTGCATAACCAACAGTTATATTAATATACTTTTTACCTCTGTGATTACCTTGTATCTAAGAACCTTCTTCCAGCCCCCTGATCACATGACTGTGACTATTTATTATCTATTTTCTTAAATTTAGCATTGTTTTGTGCTAAATCTTACATACAAAAATGATTACGATCTTTGCGGTTGTAATGAGCAAGGAGAGGAGGAGTATATGGTATAAAACTTCAATTTATTAAGTCATATTAAAAGCAGAAAAAGAACACAGCAATTCAGGAATTAGAGCTGACGCGTTTCCTGCCTCAACGGCAGTTCATCAGACCAGCTATGATGAACTGCCTTTGAGGCAGGAAACGCGTCAGCTGTAATTCCTGAATTGCTGTGTTCTTTTTCTGCTTTTAATATGACTTAATAAATTGAAGTTTTATAAATTGAAGTTTTATACCATATACTCCTCCTCTCCTTGCTCATTACAACCGCAAAGATTGTAATCATTTTTGGAAGTCTATTCTGCAATCATTGCTGTTTTGGGGGTGTGGAGGATCCCCACGATCTTACTGGCCTAGCTGTGCTGGATGACGTATTGCCGGCTTCAGAACGAGGCTTTGCACAACACAGAGAAGCTTGGCATTACACGCCACAACTGAAGTGTTCGAGAACCATACACTGTCAGAGGGGGACTTCATTGCGGCATTGTCCGTACTCCTGATAACAAGCTGAGGAAGTGGTAAGCCTTATGTTCTTTCATATTTTTACTGCACTTGGAACCAATATACAGGGCCGCCACTAGAAATTTTGGGGCCCCTGACTTGACCATTGATCAGGCCCCCCCCCCCCTTGACATGTGCAATTTTTGACCAAGTGACTAAAACGTATATGCACTTTATTCTTAAGTGTCTATTTAAACTTGGAAATGTTGTAAAGGTAGTAACATACACACACACAGACACACTCATACACTAAAACACACACTCACACATAAGGATTCACATATAGATACTCTAGCAGACACGCAAAATAACACACAAACACACTCAGACACCCACACAGACACTAAGCACTTGATTACATTGACCTGACAAGTAATGAGGTAGGCTACAGTTTTGTAAAAAAAGGAGATTTAGAAAACAAAATATGGAGTTCTGATTATCTTTTTGTAAAGGAAGATGCCAACTAAATGATGACAACAGCATGCAGTGGCTGAAAGGAAGGGCCCTGAACTGCCTAAACAATAATTTAAAGGTTAAATGGTGGATTGGTGACTTCCGTAAAGGTCTCATTAGTCTCAAAGTCTGTAGAAAGATGTGAATAATCAGTAGTACGGTAAAAATGTCCTAAAAAGGAACAGATAATGGACACACACACACACAAACTCAAACTTGCACATACACCCAAGGAAACACTGACAGAGACAGCCTCAGAAAACACACAAAGACATACAAACACACACACAGAGACAACCACATAAAACACAGAAAGACATGCATACACACACCCTCACTGAGACATCCACAGAAAACACACAGGCATACACACACCCTCACAGAGACACCCACAGAAAACACACACCCTCACTGAGACATCAAAATAAAACACACAAAGACATACACACACCCTCACAGAGACACCCACAGAAAACACACACCCTCACAGAGACATCCACAGAAAACACAGACATACATATACACACACACACACACACCCTCACAGAGACATCCACAGAAAACACAGACATACACACCCACAATCACAGAGGCATCCAGAGAAAATACACAAAGGCAAACATACACATACCCTCGCAGAGACACCCATAGAAAAAGCTCAAAGACATACACACCCACCCTCACAGAGAGACCCACAGAAAAAAATACATACACACTCATAGAGACACAAACAAAAGCACAAAGACATAAACACAGACACCCAAAGAAACACTCACAGGAGGAAACATTTATGCACCTTGCATCCCCTAAATCAACAGTGTGTGACATGCATGATAAAAAAAATTGCAGAAATTAAGAGATCACTTTTTAAAGAATCATATTTGTAAATGTGTAAACAAAAATAATTCTGTGAATTCAAAATTGTACATTAATGATCTGGGTAGATGGCTAGATGAAGAAAAGTACTTTTAAAAGGTTGACATATGTTTGTTTGTTTTTTCCCCAACCAAGAGCACCACTTCAAATATAGTGTACAAATGTTCCCATCTGTCAGCTGTACTTATGGATTTTGAAAATGCTGTACTCTATACGGTCTTGGTGGAACCATAAGCTGTGGTACTCATACCATTAGATCTGGTTAAATGCATAATTTAGGCTTGTTGGTATGTATTTCAAAATAAAGTCAGCTGTAGTGTAAACTGAACAGTTTTAAGTTAACCTGACTCATTTCAAACACTGAGCAATCTAAGTCTGAGGGTATAACATTTTATGCAGATGTAAAAATCTTAGATGAAATGCCTCCGTGCATCTGGAAAGTCCTTGCATAAAGGGGCAGTAAAGTGTAATGTTTATATATATATATATATATATATATATATATATATATATATATATATATATATATATATTAAAAATGCATATCTGCCAAAAGGGCACCTACCATTTGTGTATTGAGGAGGAAACATTTCTGCATGGTTTTAAATATAGAATTTCTACAGCATTGTCAAATAATCATAAATACACTGCTGCTAAAAAAAATGTTTTTATGGACCCCTGGCCCCACCATACAACTACTACCACACTGAAGTTACAATCCGAAATTGCACAAAGAAATAAAAAACATTTGCTAAGTAAGTCCTACCTCCTCTGCAAATGAAAGTGATCTGCAGTCTGACTCAGGCACACACTGTACAAACAAAGTCTGTCTCACACTGTGCATAGTGGTTTAGTACACATTCAGAAATACTCTCAAATGCTAATACTTTACTCTTTGTAATACCATTTCCCATGCTCACTTAGCACTCTGCTGTAGTACCCACTGGTGGCTGCCAAAATTAAAAATTTTATTTTTTTATTTTTTTTAGTTCTTGCCTCATGGGGCCCCTCTGGCCCATTGGGCCCCTGACAGGAGTCACCCCTTTCACCCCTGTCACCCCCTGATGGCCAATATATACTTGAACTTTCATCTATGCCCCATTTGTGAAACCGCGAGTGTGGGACTCTAACAAGAGTGTTACTTTTGGGGTTAATGATAAGTAGAATACTGTGTATAACCGCATATGTGGAACTCAAGATTGAGGAGTATACACAGATTAACTACACATAAATCATCATACACACTGAGTTATCTGTTTGGATTATATCTAAATCTTACATAACCCCCTGTGTCTGAACACAGTGTTATCTATATGGCCCACATGTACTTCCTGTCTCTTTGTGTTGAAAAGAGATTTAAAAAGCATGTGAGAAGAGGCAGCCCTCAAAGGCTTAGAAATTAGCATATGAGCCTACCTATGTTTAGTTTAAACTAAGAATACCAAGAGAAAAAAGCAAATTTGATGATAAAAGTAAATTGGAGAATTGAATAAAATTAAAAGTTCTATCTGAATAATGAAAGTGTAATTTATACTAGACTGTCCGTTTAAAAAGAACCTGCAATTTTCAGCAACTTTATAATTTACTTCTATTATGTCATTTGCTCCATTCTCTTGATATCATTTGCTGACAAGCATATTAGATATGCTCATTAGCTGCTGATTGGTGGCTGCACATAGATGCCTCATATGATTGGCTCATCTATGTGCATTGCTAATTTTTCAACAAAGGATATCTAAAGAATAAATCAAGTGAGATAATAGAAGTGAATTGTAATGTTGTATTCTCTATCTGAAACATGAGATAATTAATTTGTGTTTAGTGTCCCTTTAGTAGAAATATACAGACAGAATGAAGGTACTCACCAAGCAGCCATCCTCCCGAGAGTGTTCCATTTTCAAACATCTGGATTAAGGAGGTCTGGCGCAGGATGTAGGAATCATGTGCACTCCCCGGAAAGCCTGCATACACATGTATGAATTTTAGAGTGGTATCGCAGACCATCTGGCAATTCAATGAGTGAAACCCTTTCCTGTTAATATAGAGGATTGGCTCCTCATGTGGGGCCACAATACGCACATGTGTGCAATCAATTGCCCCCATGACATTGGGAATACCCCCCAGTCGATAGAAGCCTTGTTTAAGACGGTTCCATTCCTGGGGGTTACGGGGGAAATGGATGCATCGCTGTGTCTGGTTATCTAGAGCAGTCAAAACCTCCCCTAGAATCCTGGAGAAGGTAGACTGCGCTAGGCCAGACACAAGCCCCTCTGTTGACTGGTATGAGCCGGTTGCCAGGAAGTGTACAACACACAACAGCTTCTGCATACCAGTCAGAGCTCGGTTCCTATACGCTTGAGGGTCAATATCATCCTTCAAGACCTCATATAGGTCAATGCGGCTTGCAGATGTCAAGCGATATTTTTCCCTGACCACCACTTCTGTCATCCCAAACAGGGTGACCCTAACCCTGTGTATTCTTGGTGCTCTTCCCCTCTGCTGATGCCTTCGTCTTATAGGCCCTGCTGGACTATGGCCAGCTGCAGCAAAAGCAGCATGGGGAGCACCAGGAACAGGGACAACAGCAGGAGGAGCAAGGAGAGCAGCAGCAGCAGGAGCAGGGACAGCTACAGCACCATGACCAGGGACCTCAGCAGCAGGAATAACATCCAAAACAGGGGCTTGTAGGGGTTCCAGCACCCCTCGTGTCCCACGATGCTGTCTCACTCTGAAAACAATATACTGCAAGGGAAACATGGTGGCTAATGAGTTTGTGCATTGGCAGGTGTTTTAAGGCTGCAGGTGAGAGGTTGTGCTGTTTGTGATTGGTTTGACACACTTGCAGGGGCAGGAATAATAAATGCTTTTAAGAGGTTAACTATTTGTGATCAAGCTGCTGATATGTATATTGTTACGCATGCATTTGTAAGGCCTTCAGAGAGTTACGTTGGTTTCTAAGTCAGTGCAAGGGTTACTGCGCCTGCAATTTGTGGCGAGATGAGAATGGAGTAGAGTTTCTGAAATCTGCGCGCGTAAGTCCTTACGCCCTATATTGGATACCAAACTGTGCGTGTTTTGTTTGTCAGTCTATGGGCCAAAAAACGACAGGCGAAGGCAGAAATATACGCGCGTAATTTCTAAGTTACGCCGTATATAGGATACCAAACCCGCGCAAATTTTGGTGTCGCCAGCTTTTGCGGCCGATGATTTATATCGGATTGAGGCCCTGATGTTACACTTTTGCTATCTAACCTACATTGCTATCCCCTGCATAGCAATAAAGTAGGCAATGACATGATAAAAGACAATCAAAAGCCATATTGGGAAGGTTTGATTCAGGGTGAGATAAGTAAAAATAACAGAAAATAGAATTTGGGGGGAAGCTGGGGTTATACCATTAGTGAAAAATTCACATACCAAAGAGAGACTGAGTACAATTAACACAGAAAACATATGGCTAGATTACGAGTCTTGCGTTAGCCTTAAAAAGCAGCGTTGAGGGGTCCCAACGCTGCTTTTTAATGCTCGCTGGTATTACGAGTCTGGCACGTACAGGTGTACCGCTCAGTTTGTTTCCGCGATTTTAGCATACCGCAAATCCCCTTACGTCAATTGCGTATCCTATCTTTTCAATGGGATTTTCCTAACGCCGGTATTACGATTGCTGGAAAAAGTGAGCGGTACAGCCTCTCCTGTCAAGACTCCTACAGCATTTAAAAGTCAGTAGTTAAGAGTTTTATGGACTAACGCCGTAACATAAAACTCTTAACTAAAAAGTGCTAAAAAGTTCACTAATACCCATAAACTACCTATTAACCCCTAAACCGAGCCCCCCTCCCACATCGCAAACACTTAAATAAAGTTTTTAACCCCTAATCTGCCGACCGGACATCGCCGCCACTTAAATAAATGTATTAACCCCTAAACCGCCGCACTCCCCCCTTGCAAACACTAGTTAAATATTATTAACCCCTAATCTGCCATCCCTAACATCGCCGACACCTACCTACATTTATTAACCCCTAATCTGCCGCCCCCAACTTCGCCGCCACTATACTAAATTTATTAACCCCTAAACCTAAGTCTAACCCTAACACCCCCTAACTTAAATATAATTTAAATAAAACGAAATAAAATTACTACAATTAAATAAATTAATCCTATTTAAAACTAAATACGTATAAAATAAACCCTAAGATAGCTACAATATAACTAATAGTTACATTGTAGCTATCTCAGGGTTTATTTTTATTTTACAGGCAACTTTGTATTTATTTTAACTAGGTACAATAGTTATTAAATAGTTATTAACTCTTTCTTAAACTAATTACACCTAATCTAATCCCCCTAATAAAATAAAAAAGCCCCCCCAAAAATTAAATTCCCTACCCTATACTAAATTACAAATAGCCCTTAAAATTGCCTTTTGCGGGCATTGCCCCAAAGTAATCAGCTCTTTTACCTGTAAAAAAAATACAATACCCCCCCCAACATTAAAACCCACCACCCACACACCCAACCCTACTCTAAAACCCACCCAATCCCCCCTTAATAAAACCTAACACTAACCCCTTGAAGATCACCCTAACTTGAGACGTCTTCACCCAGCCGGGCCGAAGTCCTCCAAGAAGCCGGGCACAAGTGATCCTCCAGACGGCCAGAAATCTTCATCCGATCCGGGCAGAAGAGGTCCTCCAGAGGGGCAGAAGTCTTCATCCAGGCGGCATCTTCATCCATCCGGAGCGGGTCCATCTTCAATCCAGCCGACGCGGAGCATCCTCTTCCAACGAACTCCACCCGACGAATGAAGGTTCCTTTAAATGACGTCATCCAAGATGGCGTCCCTTGAATTCCGATTGGCTGATAGGGTTCTATCAGCCAATCAGAATTAAGGTAGGAAAAATCCTATTAGCTGATGCAATCAGCCAATACAATTGAGCTTGCATTCTATTGGCTGATTGGAACAGCCAAAAGAATGCAAGCTCAATCCTATTGGCTGATTGGATCAGTCAATAGGACTGAACTTCAATTCTATTGGCTGATTGCATCAGCCAATAGGATTTTTCCTACCTTAATGCCGATTGGCTGATAGAATCCTATCAGGCAATCGGAATTCAAGGGACGCCATCTTGGATGATGTCATTTAAAGGAACCTTCATTCGTCGGGTGGACTTAGTTGGAAGAGGATGCTCCGCGTCGGCTGGATTGAAGATGGACCCGCTCCGCGCCGGAAGGATGAAGATAGAAGATGCCGCCTGGATGAAGACTTCTGCCCCTCTGGAGGACCTCTTCTGTCCGGATTGGATAAAGACTTCTGGCCATCTGGAGGATCACTTGTGTCTGGCTTCTTGGAGGACTTCGGCCCGGCTGGGTGAAGACATCTCAAGGTAGGGTGATCTTCAAGGGGTTAGTGTAAAGGTTTTATTAAGGGGAGATTGGGTGGGTTTTAGAGTAGGGTTGGGTGTGTGGGTTTTAATGTTGGGGGGTATTGTATTTTTTTTACAGGTAAAAGAGCTGATTACTTTGGGGCAATGCCCCGCAAAAGGCCCTTTTAAGGGCTATTTGTAATTTAGTATAGTGTAGGGAATTTTATTTTTTGGGGGGGCTTTTTTATTTTATTAGGGGGATTAGATTAGGTGTAATTAGTTTAAAAATTTGCAATATTTTTTTTATTTTCTGTAATTTAGAGGTTTTTTTTCGTAATTTAGTTTATTTAATTTAATTGTATTTAATTGTAGTTAGTTTAGGGAATTAATTTAATTATAGTGTAGTGTTAGGTGTAATTGTAACTTAGGTTAGGGTTTATTTTACAGGTACTTTTGTATTTATTTTAGCTAGGTAGTTATTAAATAGTTAATAACTATTTAATAACTATTGTACTGTCAGGGTGCTGTTACCCTTAATGTAGTAGGATCTCAACTGCAGACTGTCACTTTAAGGTGTATAAGTGAGAGTTTAGATGTGTAACTTAATCTCTCGTTACTGGAGTAAAAGGTGTCACCTGAATTACTGATTGTAGTTAGTCTCTGATATACTCCTGTAAGTTTAGGGGTTTATAGTGTCCTTTAGGACTGATATAGATGTTTCCTTGTGTCAGAGTTAATTAGATACCTTTACAGTTCAATTGTACCAGTTATGAAAAAGATACAGTTTGTCATAGAAAAGAATGGGTACCTTAGTATTAGGAGACGTGTCTGTGCTGCAGCTGCAGCGCTTCTGTTCAGCCTGTGTGCAGTTCACAGGAACAGCTGACAGGCAGTCAGCGTAAGCCCTTCCTGTGCCGGGACTATCATGCAGTAAATGGAAGGCAGAATGGAGGTGTGTTGCTGGAGTCCTATCACAGAGAGCGCTTGCTGGCAGGCTGCCCGGTGCTAGAGTTGAGACGTTGTTAGTCGTGAGCGGGAATGACCCGCGAAGAGTATTTGTAATCCCTCTGCAGTGAAGTCGAAAAGCCGGTGAGTCTTTGTTAAGGGAGCAAGCCACAGTAGAAAATACTTTAGTTAGCGGTTAATCCGCACAGATGATTGGATTCGAAGTATTGACAACTTGCTTATCAGAGTAAGCGTAACTTAGGTGGAAAACCTTATCCAAGTAGGAGAATAAAGTCAGTGTTAAAGATTAACTAGTATGGAAGTAGCCAAGAGGTTCAGAATAGCGTCCTCTCACATGAGATTCAGGTAGTCTAAACAGATTAATCGGCAGGTGGAAGGGGGAGGAGCAAGAATAAATAAAATTGAGTTAAAGGTACAGGTACCATTCCTGACAGGTCCCCCCGTCAAAGGTGCTGCACCGCAGCAGTTACAGCAGGTTTATCCGGATGGAGCCTATGGAAACGGCCAATCAAACGTGAGGCGTTGATGTTGGATGAGGGTTCCCAAGAATCCTCATCATGTGAGTAGCCCTTCCAATGAACCAGGTATTGCAATACCCCTCGGGAGAGTCTGGAATCGAGTATATCAGAAACTTCATAAACAGCCTCCTCCTGCAAGACAGGTGGGTTATCGGAAGGAAGAGCCTGTTGCCGAGTGGGTACATAAGGTTTCAACAAAGAAACATGGAATGTGGGATGAACAGGGAGTTCAGTTGGTAGCATGAGGGTCACAGCGTTTTCATTAACGACTTTGATGACTTTGTAGGGACCAATGAAGAGATGGGAAAATTTTCGAGTAGGAGTTTTAAGCTTCAAGTGGCGAGTGGACAACCAAACTAGATCACCCACTTGATAGTTGGGTGGTGGGCGTCTCTTCTTATCAAAGTGAAATTTTTGCCGCTGCTGGGCTGCATGAACGTTCTCCTTGAGGAAGGTGAACACTTCAAGAAGTGAGTTAGTCGTGTCATCTACTACAGGTGAGGTAGTGTTGAGATGGGGATGAAGATGGAAGGTTGGATGATATCAGTAGTTGGCGTAGAACGGAGTACTCTTAGTAGAGCTGTTTAATGTGTTATTATAGGCGAATTCCGCCATAGGTAAGTTGGTCATCCACTCATCCTGTTGATGGGAACAATAGCATCTAATGTATTGTTCAATCCACTGATTGACGCGTTCCGTCTGTCCGTTGGTTTGGGGATGGAACGCGGTGCTGTAGCGATGGTCTATATCGAGAACCTTACACAATTGTTTCCAGAACTTTGAAGTGAATTGGGATCCTCTATCGGATATTATAACGGACGGCAAGCCATGTATTCGGACTATATGTGAAAGAAATAACTTGGAGGTTTCTGCAGCGGTTGGTAGTTTTTTGTAAGGGATAAAGTGTGCCATTTTGGTTAGTATGTCCACAACTACCATGATCGTAGTCGACTGGTTGGATGCTGGTAAATCGACTATGAAATCCATTCCTACTGTATGCCAGGGTCTGTCTGGAATAGGAAAAGGTTTTAACAAGCCATACGGTTTAGCCTTTTCCGTTTTCGATACAGCACATACATGACAACTCTTGATAAACTGGTCAACAGATTGATGGATGTTAGGCCACCAATAGTTCCTCTTGACAAGTTCGGTCGTCTTAGTGATCCCTGGATGTCCTGCCAGAGGGGAATCATGATGGTCACGGAGTATGTCATCTCTTAAAGTAGGGGGTATGTAAATCTTTCCATGTACATGAGCTATACCCCTGGAGTCTATTTGTTGGTCCAAAGCTGGAAGAGAGGTATCTTTTTCTTGATGTGACTTTAAGGATAAGGTGGAATTCCTTACTACCCCAATGAATTGATGGGGTGCGAGTATGGGTTGGACAGTTGATGGTTGGGTTGGACGAGGAAACTGTCTGGACAAAGAATCAGCCTTACCGTTTTTAGCTCCAGGTCGGTACGTGATGTGGAATTGGAATCTTGTGAAGAACAGACTCCAACGTACCTGACGTGCCGACAGGGCTTTACTTGATTGGAGGTATTCAAGATTACGGTGATCTGTATATATAAGAATCGACAAAGAAGCTCCCTCGAGTAAGTGTCTCCAGTGTTCCAGGGATGCCTTTATAACAAGAAGCTCTTTCTTCCCAATGGGATAGTTACGTTCAGGGGGAGTCATGAGTCTTTAATAAAAAGCGACTGGGTGTATGGGATCTGTGGGGGATTTTCTTTGGGACAGTATGGCACCTAGGGCATAATCTGAGGCATCCACCTCCAAGATGAACTGTAGACCAGTGTCTGGAAATTGTAGAATGGGAGCGGATGTGAATGATTTCTTAAGGTTGTCGAAAGCCTTTTGAGCTTCTGGGTGCCATCGGAAAGGTGTGTGAGAGCCTGTGAGGGGACTGAGTGGTCTGGCTATATTGGAGAACCCTTTAATGAACTTCCTATAGAAGTTGGCGAATCCTAAAAACCTTTGTACATCTTTTTTGGAAGTGGGTATAGGCCAGTTTTGTACAGCTTCTATTTTCCCTTCCTCCATTTGTACTCCGGATGAGGATATCTTGTAGCCTAGAAAGGTGATTTCATGAGTATGAAAGGTACATTTTTCCAGCTTGGCATAAAGTCGATGTGTTCTAAGGCGTTCTAGGACCCACCTTACATGCTTCTTGTGGTCTTGCAGGTTATCAGAGTAGATCAGGATGTCATCGAGGTAAATGACAAGGCACACATCCAATAAATCCCTGAAAATATCATTAATGAAATATTGGAACGTGGCCGGGGCGTTGCAGAGCCCGAACGGCATCACTGTATATTCATAAAGCCCATAGCGGGTCCTAAATGCGGTGAGCCATTCATCGCCCTCCCTGATCCGTACAAGATTGTAGGCGCCCCTGAGGTCCAGTTTCGTGTAAACAGTTGCTTTACTTAACCGCTCGATAAGTTCAGGTATAAGTGGAAGTGGATATCTATTCTTCTTGGTCCTTCTGTTCAATTCTCTGTAATCGATTATGGGCCTTAGGGACTTATCCTTATTCCTCACAAAGAACATACCTGCTCCAGCAGGAGAGGTAGAGGGTCTGATGAATCCCTTTTTTAGGTTCTCATCAAGGTATTCCTTAAGGTGTTCCAATTCAGGTTGAGACAGTGGGTATATGTGCCCATAGGGTATGGTAGATCCGGGTAGTAGATCGATAGGACAATCGTATATACGGTGGGGTGGTAGGTGTTCTGCTTGTTTCTTATTGAATACGTCCATATAGTCAGCGTATTCATGGGGTATGGTACCTTGTGAGATGTGGAGGAGTTGTTGATGTGGGTAACAGGTGTTACGGCAGTACGTCGAATTTAAGTCAACTTGAAGTGTTTGCCAGGATATGGTGGGATGGTGTTTTTGTATGAAAGACCCAATACCACAGAATATAGCGGTGAGGGAATGACGTCGAAAGTGATGTATTCAGTATGACCATCACCCATAGTGACCTTAAGATGGATGGTGTGATGGGTTACAGGACCAGAAGAAACATATGTACCATCAATAACACGAATAGAAACTGGGTTTGCTTTCAGAATTAGTGGTATTTTATTGTTATTTACAAGTGTTAAGTCAAGAAAATTGGAGTAAGCTCCTGAGTCGACAATTGCTTCAGCTTGTAGTACTTGCTGATCCCACTGTAAAGAGAGAGACATGGTACAGTAAGCTGTATTCAGGATCTTATTTGTCATGCAGTTATATACAATTTTTGGCTTACTTCTTTTCTGACGCTGTAGTAGTGGGCATTCTTTTACGAGATGAGTTGGAGATGCACAGTACATACAGAGATTCTTCTGTTGTCTTCTGTGCCTTTCTTCGAGCGTGAGAGGTCCTTTGGTAAACCCAATCTCCATAGGTGTGGAAGTATCCTTGGGTTGGGGTGCTGGGTAGTACCTTTGGGTACCTTCTGTCTGCTGTCGTTCGGATCTTCTCTCGCGGAGTCTCCTATCTATCTGAATACTGAGTGTCATGAGATCCTCTAGGCCTCTTGGTAATTCGGTACGGGCTAGCTCATCTTTAAGGCTGTCTGAGAGTCCTAGGCGGTATTGGTTACGAAGAGCGATCTCACTCCACTCTGAATCTTTGGTATAGAGTTTAAACTCAGATAAATACTCCTCTACAGGACGTCTACCCTGTCTGAGTGATCGCATCTTTGCCTCAGCTGTCAGCTGTTTTTGGGTATCCTCATAAAGGGTGCTCATTGCAGAGAAAAAGTCAGTGAGTGAACCCAAGATAGGGTCTTCATTCTCTAGAAAGGTATCCGCCCATACCCTAGGTTCTCCAGAGAGGAAGGAAATAACAGTCATGACCTTGAGTCTTTCTGTACTGTATGTCCTAGGCTTCATCTGGAACAATAAATAGCAGGCGTTCTTGAACTGCCTGAATAGCTTCCTGTCTCCTGCAAACCGTTCAGGTAGACAGACCTGGGGTTCTGGGATGTTATCCCTAACGGCAGCTCTGAGCCTATCATTTTGTAATTGAAGCTCCCTCATTCCTTGAGAGAGTTGCTCAACCTGCTGAGATAAATTGTATACGACCGTAGGCAGGTCTGCTGGATCCATAGTAGGCCGATTAATATGTCAGGGTACTGTTACCCTTAATGTAGTAGGATCTCAACTGCAGACTGTCACTTTAAGGTGTATAAGTGAGAGTTTAGATGTGTAACTTAATCTCTCGTTACTGGAGTAAAAGGTGTCACCTGAATTACTGATTGTAGTTAGTCTCTGATATACTCCTGTAAGTTTAGGGGTTTATAGTGTCCTTTAGGACTGATATAGATGTTTCCTTGTGTCAGAGTTAATTAGATACCTTTACAGTTCAATTGTACCAGTTATGAAAAAGATACAGTTTGTCATAGAAAAGAATGGGTACCTTAGTATTAGGAGACGTGTCTGTGCTGCAGCTGCAGCGCTTCTGTTCAGCCTGTGTGCAGTTCACAGGAACAGCTGACAGGCAGTCAGCGTAAGCCCTTCCTGTGCCGGGACTATCATGCAGTAAATGGAAGGCAGAACGGAGGTGTGTTGCTGGAGTCCTATCACAGAGAGCGCTTGCTGGCAGGCTGCCCGGTGCTAGAGTTGAGACGGAGTTAGTCGTGAGCGGGAATGACCCGCGAAGAGTATTTGTAATCCCTCTGCAGTGGAGTCGAAAAGCCGGTGAGTCTTTGTTAAGGGAGCAAGCCACAGTAGAAAATACTTTAGTTAGCGGTTAATCCGCACAGATGATTGGATTCGAAGTATTGACAACTTGCTTATCAGAGTAAGCGTAACTTAGGTGGAAAACCTTATCCAAGTAGGAGAATAAAGTCAGTGTTAAAGATTAACTAGTATGGAAGTAGCCAAGAGGTTCAGAATAGCGTCCTCTCACATGAGATTCAGGTAGTCTAAACAGATTAATCGGCAGGTGGAAGGGGGAGGAGCAAGAATAAATAAAATTGAGTTAAAGGTACAGGTACCATTCCTGACATGTACCTAGTTAAAATAAATACAAACTTGCCTGTAAAATAAATCCTAAGCTAGATACAATGTAACTATTAGTTATATTGTAGATAGCTTAGGGTTTATTTTAAAGGTATTTAGTTTTAAATAGGAATAATTTATTTAATGATAGGAATATTTATTTAGATTTATTTAAATTATATTTAAGTTAGGCGGGGTTAGGGTTAGACTTAGGTTTAGAGGTTAATAACTTTATTATAGTGGCGGCGACGTTGGGGGAGGCAGATTAGGGGTTAATAATTGTAGTTAGGATGCGGCGACATTGGGGGCGGCAGATTAGGGGTTAATAAATGTAGGTGTCGGCGATGTTAGGAACGACAGATTAGGGGTTCATAGGTATAATGTAGGTGGCGGCGGTGTCCGTAGCGGCAGAATAGTGGTTAATAAGATAATATAGGTGTCGCCGATGTCGGGGGCGGCAGATTAGGAGTTAATAAGTGTAAGACTAGGGGTGTTTAGACTCGGGATTCATGTTAGGGTGTTAGGTACAGACGTAAAATGTATTTTCCCATAGGAAACAATGGGGCTGCGTTAGGAGCTGAACGCTGCTTTTTTGCAGGTGTTAGTTTTTTTCCCAGCCGTCTCCATTGTTTCCTATGGGGAAATCGTGCACGAGCACGTTTAGCTAGCTCACCGCTGACTTAAGCAGCGCTGGTATTGAGGTGAGATGTGGAGCTAAATTTTGCTCAACGCTCACTTTTCTGAGGCTAACGCCGGCTTGCAGAAAACTCGTAATACCAGCGTTGTCTTAAGTGAGTGGTGAGAAAAAAAGGCTTGTTAGCACCGCACACCATTACCGACAAAAACTCGTAAACTAGCCGATAGATTCTGACAGCAGATGAATGCAGGGACACAATTCACATACCAAAGAGAGACTTTGAGTACAATTAACACAGAAAACAGAGATTTTGGCAGCAGATGAATGCAGGGACACAATTCACATACCTGAAAGCAGAAGAGAGTAGGTTAGCTTAGCTTTCCTTAGCAGATGTCAATAGGCTGTATGTTTGCTAATAAGCTGCAGTGTGGCGGAGTATTGAGTATAAATCTTGTGTAATTATTTTGCCCAATTGTTAATATCTCACTTATAAATGTTCACTTAAGGGATGTGAACATATGATGTTACACTATTGCTATCTAACCTATAATGAATATATTTTACTATTTGTCCACAATAAGCTCTGCAAAATGGGCAAATTCCTGGAGGGTTAGAATTATATTTTGTAGCCGTGCCCTATCCATGATTAAAAAGGACATGAGATATGAGAACTTTCAGGAGTCTAATGTGAATATATAAGAGGTTCCTGGTACAGGTATTTTATGTACATGTGTGTCTATAAATGGTTTGCAGGGCCTGGGGACTTGTGGATATGTAGCTGGCAGTGGGGTTGCAGGGCCATGGAGCAGATATGATAATGTGGCTGATATGTTGCAGGGCCAGGGGTCTGATGTGGCTGACAGAGGGGTCAATAGGCCAGGGGTCTGCTATGGATAGGTGAGTAACAGAGGGGTCACAGGGCCAGGGGAACAATGTGGAGATGTGGCTGACAGGGCTTATGTGGCTAACAGGGCCAGTGGTCTGATGTGGATATGTAGCTGATAGAGAGGTTGCAGGGCCAGGGATCTGATGTGGTGAAAGAGGGGTCACTAGGCTAGGGATCTGCTGTGGAGATGTGTCTGACAGAGGGCTTGCCAGGCTAGGGCTGATGTGTAAATATGGCTGATAGTAGGGTTACAGCGTAAGGGGTCTGATGTCGGTATGTGGCTGATAGAGATTGCAGTGCCAGGGGTCGGATGTTGATATGTGGCTGATAGGTTGAGTGCCAGGGATCTGATGTGGCTGAAATAGGGGTCACTAGGCCAGGAGTCTGCTGTGGAGATGTGTCCGACAGAGAGCTTGCAGGGCTAGGGGCTGATGTGTAAATATGGGGCTGACAGTGTGTTTGCAGGGCTAGAGGTGTGATGTGGATATGGGGCTGACAGTGTGTTTGCAGGGCTAGAGGTGTGATGTGGATATGGGGCTGACAATGGGTTTGCAGGGCTAATGTGATGTGGATATGGGGGTAACAGTGTGTTTGCAGGGCTAGAGGTGTGATGTGGATATGGGGCTGACAGTGGGTTTGCAGGGCTAGAGGTGTGATGTGGATATGGGGCTGACAGTGGGTTTGCAGGGCTAGAGGTGTGATGTGGATATGGGGCTGACAGAGAAGTTGCAGGGTCAGCAGTCTGATATGAATACGTGGCTGAGAAAGAGGTTGCAGGGCCAGGGGTATGAGGCAGATATGTGGCTGACAGTGGGATTGCAGGGCTAGGAGCTTGATTGGATTTGTGTCTGAAGAGGACTTGCAATGCCAGGGGTATTACGTGGATATGTGGCCGAGAGAGAGGTTGCAGGGCTAGGAGTCTCATGTGGATATGTGTCCAACAGTGAGGTTGCAGGGCAAAGAGTCTGATAAAAAAAGAAAATTTATGTTTACCCGATAAATTTATTTCTTTTTTGATACGATGAGTCCACAGGTCATCTTAATTACTAATGGGATATTCACCTCCTGGTCAGCAGGAGGAGGCAAAGAGCACCACAGCAGAGCTGTTAAATAGCTCCTCCCTTCCCTCACACTCCAGTCATTCGACCGAAGTTAAGGAAAGAAAGGAAAAGCCAAGGTGCAGAGGTGTCTGAAGTTAACAATAACCCACAACCTGTCTTACAAGACCAGGGCGGGCCGTGGACTCATCGTGTCAAAAAAGAAATAAATTTATCAGGTAAGCATAAATTTTCTTTTCTTTTTTTTAAGACACGATGAGTCCACGGATCATCTTAATTACTAATGGGATCCAATACCAAAGCTAGAGTACACAGATGATACAGGAGGGACAAGACAGGGAACTTAAACGGAAGGCACCACTGCTTGAAAAACCCTTTCTCCCAAAAGCGGCCTCAGCTGAGGCAAAAGTGTCAAACCTGTAGAACTTTGAAAAAGTGCGAAGAGAGGACCAAGTTGTAGCCTTGCAAATCCGTTCCACAGAAGCTTCATTTTTGAATGCCCATGAGAAAGAAACTGCCCTCGTGGAATGAACCGTAACCCTCTCGAGAGGCTGCTGTCCAGCAGTCTCATATGCAATACGTATGATACTCTTCAGTCCAAAAATAAAGAAAAATAGTCGTAGCTGTCTGTCCCTTACGTGTTCCTGAGAACAATGCAGAAGACTGACGAAAATTCTTAGTCGCCTGCAGATAAAACTTTCAGGCACGGACCACATCTAAATTGTGCAGACGTCATTCCATCTGAGAAGCAGGATTGGAAAACAAAGAAGGAACAATCTCCTGATTAATGTCCCGATCAGAAACAACCTTAGGAAGAAATGCTAAGATAGTACGTAAAAATACCTTATCAGAATTAAAAATAAAGTAAGGGTACTCATACTGCAAGGACGAGTGCTCTGACACTATGTGAACAGAAGAAATAGCAACAAGATAACCATTTAATATCTAAGGAATGCATAGGCTCAAACAAAGTGATGATACCTCTGTCATCACAAAGGAACTCCTCGTTCCTCACTGATAATAGATGTAAGCCGCTGATGTTCTTGTGTCTGCAAAAACAGGTTCCCAGGGATAGATGATCGAGAGACCACCACCATTGATGTCTCCCTCATGACCGTGTGAAAACTTGCTTGCTGTAAGGAGGGTGCCTGGACTAGGACGTCGTCCAGATAAGGCGCCACTGCAATGCCCCATAATCGAAGCACCACCAACAGCGATCCCAGAGCCTTTGTAAAAAACTCTTATAACTGTGGCAAGACAAAAAAAAAGAACCAAAAAACTGAAAGCATTTGACAAAAAAGGCAAACCCTAGAACTTGAGAAGATACTTGTGAATGGCACACGAAGTTACGCTTCCTATAAGTCCATTGTTGCTTTTCCCTGATCCAAAAATCCATTCAATATATGGTCTCCACATAGAGGACATATCAGATATTAAAATGATAAGAACAGATACTACACTTGATCTTAGCCAAAAGGCCAAGAAGCAATTCATAAATTGACCCCTTTTGGATCAAGGGAGGAATGGAACGAATAGTGCCTGAGATCAAACCCACCGCCTTCCGCTTCGGGAGCAGTGGAGCTAACCACTAAGCCACATATCCCTAGAGCTTCGACTCTTGAGATCTAAAAAGTGGTCTGAAGGTTCCCTTTTTTTTTTTTTGGAAACCACAAACCGATTGGGGTAAAAAAAAAACAGACCATGTACCTGAAATGGAACTGGAACAATCACTCCCAGGTCTAAGAGGTCTCCTACGCAGTGTAAGAACGCCTCTCCTTTTGTTTGATCTGCAGATAAACTTAAAAGCAGAAACCTGCCTCTGGGAGGAAAACTTTTAAACTCAAATTTGTATCCCTGGGACACTATTTTCTATTGCCCAGGGATCCTGAACATCTCGAACCCAAGTCTGAACAAAAGACTTTCCAAGATCTGATCTCGGATCGGGAACATGCTCTTCATGCTATCCTTGATTCAACAGCACGCTATTTGGATATTTTTTAATTTTTTTTTAAATTTCAAAAGAGAGTTCCATCAGTCCAGGTCCCAACAAGGTCTTCCCCTTGAAAGGAACCGATAAAAGGCTTAGACGTAGAGCATACATCTGTAGAAAAAAAAGGCTCAAAACCAGAAGTGATCTGGAACAGAGACACCTGAGAACTATGCTCCCAAATTGAAAACTTGAAGGGAAGAATTTGAAATAAAGGAAGTAGCCAATCTGAAAGCTTTTATCCTTATCTGGATTTTATCCAGGGTAGTTTCTGACTTAGTAGTATCAGACAACGCATCAAACCAATATGCTGTTGCACTAGTGACGGTAGCAAAGTACACAGCTGGATGCCATGGTAAACCCTGGAGTACCTCCGTTTTCTAATTTTTGTCCATAGGACCCTTGTAAAATCCAACTATCCTCTAAGGGTACAGTAGTTCTCTTAGCTAGTCTGAAAACTAGGCTGGAAACTACTCTTTCCAACATAGGGAATGTTTTTCCAGTCTCAGCTGAGTCAGCTATAGGAAAAATCTTTTTAAATATAGGGAATGCGGACTCTTCCATTCCCTATAACTTACCGGACGCACTCGGATAGATTACACCGGTAGTGTCGGAGACGCCCAGGGTAGCAAAAAAAATACCTCCTAAAGAAACAAATGGAGGTGTTCAAACTAAAAATCTGAAAGAAAAACAACCTCAGGATAAAATAAAGATATTATTCATCTGAGTCTCAGAATTCTCTCTCAGATAATCCCGAAGTATCTTCCTCTTTCAGGTAACAAGGAAGAACCATTTGGAATAGCACCTACTGAATCAATCACCCTTAAATGATTGAAAATAATCCCTCTAGTAATGTCTTCTGCCACGTGGGAAAAACATATAATGCATGAAATGCAGAGTAACCCCGGGTGGATTGTGAGAGGAAGCGCAGGGCACTGCAAGTGGGCCATAAAAATTTTTGGAACACTAAAGGAGAAATTTGTCAACAGACTCCTAAGCAGTAAACGCCCTATAAGGAGTAGGTGCAGAAAAAAAAATAATGAAATTTTTAAGAAAAATTGACAAATACAAAAACGTTACTGTCTCTTTAAATGACAGTACTCTATCTATACCTCAGCTTACCCAGCTGAAGTGACAGACAGCCTGTCTATACAGAAAGCTCATTATAGCGCTGGCTGAAGCGCAATCATTTAGTCACAAATTCCTTTGAGTCTTCCGATAAACGTAAGTGACAGGAAGGAAAAGTTTTCTGTACGGCGCCATCCTCCACTCCTAGCATATATATTCACACTGTCAGGAGGGAGGAGAGAAAACTTTGGCGCCGTTTACCAACTCCACCCCTCATGGGCGTTACCCAAGTCATCTCCCGGTCGCCATTGTCTGAGTAAAGGCGCCGGGAGCAAAGGCTAGAACTTACTGAAGTGCCAAAATAGAGCTCTCTCTCAAGTTAAAATATGCAACACCGCTGTTGTCGCGGTAACGCCGCACACACTGTACCTACACAGGTGGTCTATACATGAATAAAAAGGAAAACATGAAATCTCCCAGTCGCCATTGTCAAATTATAGCCCCCGGGATCAAGCAGACAGACTGAACAGCAACATGTCAGTACACAGCCCTTTAGCTTCACCGTTAGCAGAGTCTCTACTGTGCACCTGAAGTTACATAAGCATTGCACAGATTCCATGTAGTCAGCCCCTTTAGGCTTGTAGACAACTCCACATGTCTAAGCCGCAATGCAAGCTCAAATGTAAATTTCTGTATGCCGATATACTGTCTCTTTCACCCAGTCAGTCTTATTATTAGACCGGGAATGAAAGACATGCCAGTGCCTGCGTCCTAACTGCCTTAAAGTGTCAGTAAACTTTAAAAATAATGTTATAT
The DNA here is from genome assembly GCF_027579735.1 of Bombina bombina. NCBI lineage: Eukaryota > Metazoa > Chordata > Amphibia > Anura > Bombinatoridae > Bombina > Bombina bombina. The sequence goes on from NC_069500.1 coordinate 506,550,316, forward strand.
AATTCTGCACATAGTGCAGAATTATATAACATTATAATAGCCAAACATTATAAAACATAATGTACCCTATTAATTTTTTTTAAAAAACGCTGTTTTACAGACCCGCTCTCTGTACTCTGCTGAGCGGGTCTGTTATATTTACTCAGCGCATCGGGCCAGCTGTATAGTCACAGCCCGGCCCGACCGCGCCATAAGACTAAGTGCAGCTTGCTCTGAGCTAGGCTTGCTAGGTTCGTAGGATAGCCATATGCTTATCCCAGGCATTCTTAAAGTCCACCACAGTGTTCGTCATTGCTACCTTGCACCTTTTGTGGAAGTTTATTCTATTAATCAATCACCCTTTGTGTAAAGAAGTGCTTCCGCAAGTTACTCCTGAATATACTGCCCTTCAGTTTGATAACATGACCCCTTGTTCTTGCATGTTTCTTTTTTATGAAAACTACTCACAGCCTCAGGTTTACTAAGCCCCTAAAAAGGACATTCCGGTCAAAATTTAAATGCACATAAATGAATTAGATATTTGAAAAGAAACATATTTGCAATATATATACAGGGAGTGCAGAATTATTAGGCAAATGAGTATTTTGACCACATCATCCTCTTTATGCATGTTGTCTTACTCCAAGCTGTATAGGCTCGAAAGCCTACTACCAATTAAGCATATTAGGTGATGTGCATCTCTGTAATGAGAAGGGGTGTGGTCTAATGACATCAACACCCTATATCAGGTGTGCATAATTATTAGGCAACTTCCTTTCCTTTGGCAAAATGGGTCAAAAGAAGGACTTGACAGGCTCAGAAAAGTCAAAAATAGTGAGATATCTTGCAGAGGGATGCAGCACTCTTAAAATTGCAAAGCTTCTGAAGCGTGATCATCGAACAATCAAGCGTTTCATTCAAAATAGTCAACAGGGTCGCAAGAAGCGTGTGGAAAAACCAAGGCGCAAAATAACTGCCCATGAACTGAAAAAAGTCAAGCGTGCAGCTGCCAAGATGCCACTTGCCACCAGTTTGGCCATATTTCAGAGCTGCAACATCACTGGAGTGCCCAAAAGCACAAGGTGTGCAATACTCAGAGACATGGCCAAGGTAAGAAAGGCTGAAAGACGACCACCACTGAACAAGACACACAAGCTGAAACGTCAAGACTGGGCCAAGAAATATCTCAAGACTGATTTTTCTAAGGTTTTATGGACTGATGAAATGAGAGTGAGTCTTGATGGGCCAGATGGATGGGCCCGTGGCTGGATTGGTAAAGGGCAGAGAGCTCCAGTCCGACTCAGACGCCAGCAAGGTGGAGGTGGAGTACTGGTTTGAGCTGGTATCATCAAAGATGAGCTTGTGGGGCCTTTTCGGGTTGAGGATGGAGTCAAGCTCAACTCCCAGTCCTACTGCCAGTTTCTGGAAGACACCTTCTTCAAGCAGTGGTACAGGAAGAAGTCTGCATCCTTCAAGAAAAACATGATTTTCATGCAGGACAATGCTCCATCACACGCGTCCAAGTACTCCACAGCGTGCTTGGCAAGAAAGGGTATAAAAGAAGAAAATCTAATGACATGGCCTCCTTGTTCACCTGATCTGAACCCCATTGAGAACCTGTGGTCCATCATCAAATGTGAGATTTACAAGGAGGGAAAACAGTACACCTCTCTGTACAGTGTCTGGGAGGCTGTGGTTGCTGCTGCACGCAATGTTGATGGTGAACAGATCAAAACACTGACAGAATCCATGGATGGCAGGCTTTTGAGTGTCCTTGCAAAGAAAGGTGGCTATATTGGTCACTGATTTGTTTTTGTTTTGTTTTTGAATGTCAGAAATGTATATTTGTGAATGTTGAGATGTTATATTGGTTTCACTGGTAAAAATAAATAATTGAAATGGGTATATATTTGTTTTTTGTTAAGTTGCCTAATAATTATGCACAGTAATAGTCACCTGCACACACAGATATCCCCCTAAAATAGCTATAACTAAAAACAAACTAAAAACTATTCAGCTTTGATATTAATGAGTGAGTTTTTTGGGTTCATTGAGAACATGGTTGTTGTTCAATAATAAAATTAATCCTCAAAAATACAACTTGCCTAATAATTCTGCACTCCCTGTATTGGCAAAAATGCTTCTACTAAAAAGTTAACATTGTTTTAGTTTTGCATTTTTCTCTGTACATGCATGTAAAGCATAGCTAGATATTCTCAGTACAACAGCATTTTAATACTGCAGCTGCTCAGAGCCCCAGTGGACTGGTATAATGTCCTTAGTTAAAGGGACATTCCAGACAAAATTGGAATGCACATGGAAACATTTCAGTTTTGAATAGAAGCATTGTTGTTGTAATATAAATGTATTAGCAAAAATGCTTCTAATAAAAGCTATAGCTTTTTTTAAAAGTGTATCTAAGTATGCACCATGCACCAGCATTTTAAACAGCACTTGCTAAGAGAGCCTAAGGTGCTTTTACCATCTGGTAATGACTTAATTTGTTGATTTCTGACATGATACAAGCCCTCTTCTGCTTATTGACACTTCCAGGTTTCCAAGGCGTGGAGATGTCACTGGCATCCCCTGACAATGCTGAGCCCTGGTGAAGTCACTGGCATCCATGAGCAATACTGAGCACTAGACCACCAGGGATTAGGTGAGAGTGCGAGAGGGAAGGCACAATAAGCTCAGAGAGAACCCCCCGCATGACGACACATGGCCATCATGTAAATAAAATGTGCGGATGACGGCCACATGTAAATACAATTTTGAAACAGCTATTGTTTTTATTAGAAGCATTTTTGCTAATACAAGTATATTATAAAAATGCATCCATGTGGATTCCAATTCTGGCTGAAATGTCCCTTTAATTTACATAAAAGTCACTATCATGGACTTCCGGTGGGCGGCGTTCTAAGATGGTCGCAAGTCTGAACGGCTGTGCCTGAGAATCAAGACTTTTTCCTTATTATAGGATTAATTACTTGCCATCCTGTTAGCCCTTAATGGTTTTAGCTATTCGGGCATCTCCAAGGATCAAGATCAACATCTCTTGGCCCCCGGAACGAAGAAAAGGTATAGGGAAGGAGAACAGCTGCGACACACACTACTCACAGCGTAGCTGAGAACGGAATGGAAACCCTCCCCGCTGAAGCAACACTCCTATAAAAGGACATTTGGATTTCATTGCGGGATCTCTTTCTACCAGCTTTGAGCAAGCTGGAATCTACCATGCAACAACTACTGGCCAACACTCGGGTAGAGAATCCCGCAGGGCCAACGTCAAAATGGCGCCAACTCCTAGCAGCGCCACCTTGCAGTGATCGTTACTCATCTCCTGAGACACATCAAACAGGGCTGCAGGAGAGATCGCAGGGGCAACAGATATGGTGGCAGCTTCGGGATTCAGCTTTGCAGAATCACGGCCCCACGATAAAAATCAGAGAAGAACCTATTAAGGCCACTGGAGTGGCGATATTGACTATCAGTGCTGCTGATTTTGCACCGCAATGCGGCCCTGACACTTACTTGTCCCCTGGCCAGTCGAGACCTCTGCCAAACTTAAAGGCGGGCTTACAGATGCTTTCAGTGCCTTCTCTAGTGCGTACCTCAGTCCCAGCCACTGAGTCTGGATCGGGATGGGTGAGGAGAGCCGCACACTTTACATTCAGCTCGGTGAGGAAGGCAAGCGATCCCTACGGCTCACAAAACTTACATGCCAGCGCGATTGGAGACCTGCATTGCCATTCTAAAAACCAATCTGCTTACATACTGGCGGACTTAGTTTACGAAACGGACTTGAATGTAAACAAGCAGCAAGATTATTACCATGCCTGCAAGATACATCACGGGTGGAAACAGGGTAAGACCTGGCTGGCTGTGGGTGTTGGTTGATTTATGACCTTCCTGCTGAGTCTGGCCAGATCTCCAGGCACTATGAAGCTGGTTGCTTCTCGGACTCGGCTGAACTCTCATACATATGTCATGTCTGTGTTTTGGTCTGGTAGTCATTCTTGCACTTCAAGTTATCTTCTCCTACGGCATCGCAAACTTGGATATAGCAGATGTATTTGTCAAATGCCTTCACTTAATTGGGTGTTATATACAACGTAATGCAGCTCTGCTAAATGCTATAAAAGCAATTTATCAGCCACACATTTGGATATAAAGTTTCTGTATCCATCACTTTGAACGCCACTGTCAATTAATAGCCATTACTTTAATTTTTCATTGCTCAATTGGATCTACCTTTAAGATTCTGATGTAAAAACCATCTCTTATACTATAATCATGCATTATGTTAACAACAAAAAACACCCACCTACACTTAATATGGTATAACATTAGGTTTCTAGCTCAGACAATAGAACAATGTAGCAATGAAGGGATAAGGATCAGCTAGACAACCAGATCCTCTAGGTTTAACATTATCAGTTGCTTTTTGCCATATACACTGGTTTTTATGTAGAAAGGGAGATTATATTATCCAGCTATTATGTTCAGACACTGCTGGGAGAGTCCGCTGTAGGTCAGCAGATGCCATAACTTGTTTTGAACCTGACTGTTTTGTGTGTTATGGTTGTAAAGATGTTTGGTTTTAGTTTTATTATTATTATTTTTTTTGCCTCCTAGTTATTCTCAATAAGTTACATCACCCTGCTAAAGTCCGGATATGGCTATTTCATATGTACTCTAGTTACCCCCAATAGCGTTGTCTGTGATATATATTATAAGCCATTCGCAGTGAAACCTATACTCAAGGGAGTCGCAATATACTCTCAGTGTAATTTAACTTTAACCACATTTTAAATAAAAGCACATTCGGGCTGATAGTATGAGCATTGCCATTAGCACCCTTTTAAGGTTTATTCTGGAAACCAAAGCACAATTTTAACCACTTATTCTTATAGGTTATTTCGAGGCTTAGGCTCGTACATATTATATACATTCAGATCCCCTTAGCCGATCGCTAATCCACTGTTTGTTATAGGAAAAGTACTGGTTTGTATAACTCATCAATAGAATCGGTTATACTCTAATAACGCTCTTATCAATTGAACCTCAATAGATTAATTGTTTAATTAACTGCACAAGCTTGCCTATCTTGCAATACTGGGTAACTTCTATATTGTCCTTCCTCCTATATATGTATTGGGGATGGCACACTTTTGACGCCTCTGGGTCAAGTAGGGAAGGGTTTGGTTTGGGGATTTAAGGTAAGGGGGTGTTGTGTTGTTTTGTTTATTGTTGTATTAAAAAACATAAGAGACACAGGTTACATAAGTAGAAAACAGCAGATTTCCCATAGGTTTAGTAACTTGTATCCTAATGAAGTAATGTATACACATTCGTGGCTGGACAGTCATACGACCAAAATAGCTGTTAAACCCCCAGGAAAGCACACTATACGTGCACCAAATGAACCCGTAAGTCCAAACAGCTCCAAAGCTCCCAACAGGGTCAGGTAAATAGGAGACTACTTTCAACTTCACCCCGCAAGTACTGTTTAGGCAGAAAAATCTTCTTTGTTATATAAACATTAAACTTCCTCTTTACCTTGCATCAAAGAATCCCATCGTCTGCCGGATACAGGCTCCGTCGTCCTGGTGAACCGCAGCTCCGGTGCGGAATTACTCACTAGACGAGCCTCCTTGTGCAGCGTTGCCTTTGGAATGCAAGACCGGCGTGTGACGTCACATCGGGGGCGTGCCTATACAGGAGCTTGCAGCGTGTGTGTCTCCCAAAAGCTTAGTGCCGTTTCTTCAGCTTTCCTAGGGGAAACAGGTAAATCAACAGCTTGCCATGGAAAGTGTAGAGGCTGTAAGGGCTCCAGATGAGAAGCGGGCTCCTTGTAGCCCGTAGATAAATAGACAAAGGAGGATTCAGGAGTTCCAGTTTAAAATAATCCAACAAACTTTATTTGTGAAAAAACAATAAAAATAAGTAGTGACACCAGCAAAGTAACAGAGAAACAGCTGGTCCTACTAGTTTCGGCTAGTTGCCGTAATCTAAGACCTACTGTGTACTACAACAAGGGCGTTTAAAAGTAGTGCTCTGCACAGTTATTGGCTACTGGGATAACAACAATTAACTCCCACTTAACCCATGATTGAACAAATACATTTTTGGGGTATACGAGCAAAGATAACATTAACATTAATTACAATTGGCTAACATGTTAATAATACATCACATAAATGCAAATACATATATACATACTTGTTGGTTACAGAATGCAAATATATATATATATATATATATATATATATATATATATATATATAAATATATACACATGAATGTACAAATAGCAGTAATAAAGGACGACATATGATGATGGAAGGAAAACACATTTAAGAATAATCAGATCAGTACTAGCAAGTGTATACAATTACATAAATATACTCAGATTGGCCTATACTTTGATAAACACAAGTAGAATATATAAGCTAACACAAATTAAAAATTCAATAATTAATATTTAATTATTAAATTATTAAAAATCAAAATTACCCAAATAAGCCAATAAATGGTGCTCAATAAGAATAGGTGGAAAATATCTTATTCTCCATTATTATCTATTGTATGAAAACATTGGTGTAATTTAATTGAGTTTAATTTGGAAAGTATGCTTATAAATATATGTATATATATATATAAAACTACAAGTGTATTAGAACAAGGTATATAATTAAGGCTGTGTATAGTAGGGAAGGAATACACTTGACCAAACTGAAACTAATCAGGTACAGGAATGGATTATTATATGGAAAAGGTTACAAATATTGAAACTGCCAATCCAAAGTGCATTCCCAAATTTAGCCACTTATTCTTATAGGTTATTTCGAGGCTTAGGCTCGTACATATTATATACATTCAGATCCCCTTAGCCAATCGCTAATCCACTGTTTGTTATAGGAAAAGTACTGGTTTGTATAACTCATCAATAGAATCGGTTATACTCTAATAACGCTCTTATCAATTGAACCTCAATAGATTAATTGTTTAATTAACTGCACAAGCTTGCCTATCTTGCAATACTGGGTAACTTCTATATTGTCCTTCCTCCTATATATGTATTGGGGATGGCACACTTTTGACGCCTCTGGGTCAAGTAGGGAAGGGTTTGGGGATTTAAGGCAAGGGGGTGTTGTGTTTTGTTTATTGTTGTATTAAAAAAACATAAGAGACACAGGTTACATATGAACAGACAAATGACCAGTTTGGTAAAGCTCCGTTTACGCAGACTTATCTATTTTGAGCAATATAGAAGGGCTATAATGATGGTTATCGATAGAAAACAGGAATACAATCTGCAGCCCTTCTCTGATATATGTGAAGACAATTATATTGAACCTTTTGATGTATTCAATACCTGTATCATATGCGCACTGTGCATTGTCTATGATGTTTTTTTACTTTGTATACGCATACAACTGTTTACCTGTACCTGTGTTTCTTTAATAAAAAGAATTTAAAAAAAAGTCACTATCATATGACCTCTTTTCCTTCTCTCCTCTAAGCTATACATATTTAGGTCATTGAGCCTCTGGTAAGTTACATTTTTTAGACCATGTACCATGTTAGTAGCCCTCCTTTTCACAGATTCCAGTTTGTTTATATCCTTCTAGAGATATGGCCTCCAGAACTGCACACAATACTCAAGATGAAGCCTAACTCATGATCTGTAAAGCGCCATCTTACCATTTCTGCTGCAAATACCTCTACCTACACAACAAAGCATTCTACTGGCCATACTCGCTGCAATACTACATTGATGTGGATATTTGGCTGACAGATTTTATATGAGATCTGCGGGTGACTGAGCAAACGCAGCCCAGTTTAGCACCCCCAGTTCATTTCCAGGTAGTTTAGTAATTTTATAAAGGTTACCCCTGGCACCCTAGTAATCTCAGTCACTTCTGCTAGTGAACTACATAAATGTAAGAAAATGAACAGTCACAATTTAATAGCATATCTAAATAGTATATTATTTACTCCACACAAAACTGCAAGTGAGCAATGTAATTTCCTTCCACCTAATACCACTTTCTCAAATAAGAAAACCCTTACACTTTCTACACCACATGGTCATATTCTTCTTTAAAACTCTGAACAATACTCTGTCCACCTCCCCATATGGCAGCATTTGCCATGCTCTACCCATCTATATGCCCAACTTACTAACCAGGGAGAAAAAAGAAAGTCACCTCTTTAAAAAAGAAAAAGTTATTTATTAAAGAAAGGGAACATTAAATAAAGAAAAAAAATATATATACAAAGCAGGATATTTCCAATATTCAAGTCTCTTAAATAAGATATATAGTCCTACTGAGGGGTTTCAAATCACTCTCCACAATAGACTTGTTTGTAGGACATCAGTGCAAATCAGCGCAGGCTCTCTATTGTAAGAGTTCTGAATTGAATTATCAAACAGACCATAAATAAGTTAACTAAAGACATATAAGCCTTGTGTATTTTGTTCTTATGATGATTTAGTGCCAGGTGCTCACGATGTCTGGCACTGAACCCCACCCCTGGGCCTCTCGTCTTCCTGATATGCTTCTCTTCTGTAATGCCGGCTTTGCTCACGTAGGTCAAATTCTGTGAGTTCTACCATATCTATGTCATCTGTGATCATCACTTCTTCCCTGGGGGGCAGCAATGACTCCAGGAGAGGAAGTTTGTCCAGAGGAAGCCAGTGGTTATCAGGGAATGCCACCTGTAAATAGTTAGATATAGCACATCACAATGTGCACTGCTCGTACCATGTCACTACAACATCACCTAAACTATGGTCTACAGGCCAGCTGAATTATTTCTCCCCATATGCAGACAATTATAAGCCCCAGACCCATACAGATTACAGTACTATTAGACTCTGAAATCTATTACAGCATGAAAATCATGCAGCCACCATACAGCCAAGGCAACAGGACACAGAGAAATAATGTACAAAAGAAAGATATGACTAAGACATAAAATGGGTTATATTCTGAAGGCTTAATACATCTGGAAATAAAATATTAGAAGTTAGTAATAGGGTCTTACCAAAAACTGAATAATTAATAGGCCCTTCTCAAAGGGGTCTCTGAGCAGAGGCATTCCTTCATTCTGGATACACTTCAGGTGGTCATGCTTTATCACTTCACCTGCAGGAATAAGCAAGTAGATAATCAAAAACACAGAACTCAGACGCCAATCCCTAGCAGCAATGTTTCCAGTGGTGTCCATATATGGGTTGCTTCACTGTCATAGGTAGATGGGTCACTAATTGCCCAGGCTAAGCACCCATTATATAAAGATGGGCAGATGTTAAATAGTGAGTTATCAAAGAAGGAGGGGGGCATGTGGCCCCTGGCATCAACTGTACAAAGTACCTAAGATCTACAGCTCCACGAGTCTAAAATGTATAAAATATGCATTAATGTATCCCATTGCAGTAATTTAATGCATATATCATCAGAACGCCAATGAAGAAAACACGGACAATATTACTAATAGTCTAATAAGTCTTGCACTTGTTTTAAATTATTTTTCTATCCATTATAGCTTACATAGGATCATTAATGCAGCATTTTCATGCAGTATTTCCCATACTAAGAAGTACTCCTCAGCTACTATGGTATCGCTGTGTACATAATTACAGACTTCAGTCTATTGGGGGTTGATAGAAATTAATTTTTTCTAGACAAATAATTGTATAAACATTCAAAACATTCATTTAAACTTAAACATAGGAGACTACAGCTGAAGGCAGAAGGCATCTGTCTTCATATGGTAAGGGACCACTCTGTAGGTCCTGAGTGGGAGCGGTGGGATGCCCAGTAGAGGATGGAGGAGTTCCCTACACTACAGAAAAAATAAAATAAAAAAAATGTAAGGCAGGGGAGAGTGAGGGATGGGACACTAAGCTACAGAAAATTGTTTGGAAGGGGTATCCCTATGCTACAGAAAAAGGTGATCTTGTAGAGGTAGTAAAGGGGCCCCCGACACTACAGAAAAATAAATACATTTTCATAATACAAATAAAAATATATCATAATTTGTTATTGGTAGACTGGCTGCCACTAACAAATATGGCGAGTATCAGAGGGAGGGAATCAGAGAGGTGGGAAGGACCTAAACTACAGAAATATATATAAAAAAAAAAGTTTTTAATAAACGCCTTAAACTGCATACTGGCAGACTGTCTGCCAGTACCTAAGACCAGTGTGTGAGGGGAGGGAAGAGAGGTGTTTGGGGAAGATCATGTAGGGATCGGAGGTGGGAGGTTAATTCCTACACTACAGCAAATATTAACCTTACAAGCTAAGTGATTAATCCGTTAAGTGCCATATTTTTCAGAAGTGTGGTACAAAGCTGCAATCTGCGGCTTTCTAACTGCCAAAAACCAATAGCAACACCATGCATGTCTGCTTTTCTGAACAAAGGGGATCCCAGAAAAGCTTTCATACCCATTTGTCGTATAACTGCAGTAGTTGTGTGTAAATAACTTCAGCGAGAAACCCAAAGTTTAGAAAAAGTTAACAATTTTTTTTATATGATCCTAATTTGGAGGCAAAATAGTGGTATGAAATATACCAAAATATACCTTGGGTTGTCTGCTTTAAAAAAATATATATATGATTTTCAAAGGTAAATTAAAAAAACAAAACAAAACAAAAAAAAAAAACCCAAATGCTATATTTCTGTTTAAACTGAGTCATAGCAAAAATGCTAAAGATTCTCTGGAACTTTGGGCAAGTTTTTCTCTGAAATTCACGGTAGCAAAGGGGTTAATAAATGTAATAACAGTGGAACATGAGTCTATTGCTGTGTCATTGAACAACTATTTTAAATTACCAAAATATTTTGATCTGGTTCTTTAACAAAAAGCTTCTTAAACACTACCCTCCTGATAGCAATACATTAATTTTGCTTGCTTTCATGACTCACCAGGATGGGATGTTATGGCCAGAATGCGACCATCCAAAGTCTCTATGGTCTTCTTGAAGCCACACAGAGCTTCCACCAGCTGTATTTCTATCTTCATGATCAAGTTCTCTTCCTGCCTTTGGTAGACATCGTGGTCTCTCTGATCCAGGACAATTACTACATCACCAGGCTCTAGGCCAGGCTCCTGGTCCCCTTCATCATGGAAAACTATTTTCTGCCCATCTCTCATACCTGTTAGAATATATTTAACGTTAGTTTCAGACAGAAAAAAAGCCACAAAATGTTTGCAAAAAGCAGCAGATTTCTCATGTAAGGTGCTTGACTCACATTGTGTTCTAACAATGTTATTTATTTTGTCTATACAGTATTATATCAAAAAGCTGTTTTTTGCAGCAGGGATTGCAAAGTACCTTTCTTAATGTGCACCTCCAAGATCTTCTTTTCCCTGACAACTTTGTTGCCAGAGCACTGTTTGCAGCGGTCCTTCTGGTTAATGCGCTCCCCCTCCCCACGACAATCTGAACACATAGTCTGAATCTGCTGAACCATACCAGGCCCAAACTGCTGCACATGAACCTGGATTCCCCGTCCTTTGCATGTTGAACACTTTTCCACTGCTCCCTTCTTTCCGCCCCGACCTTTTAAAAAAGGAAAACATACCTGGTTAAGTCAGAATATGCATACCCCTCTATGTTTAGCCAAAGAAATAAAAACATAGATGCAGTTTGCTTAAAATTCTAAATGAATAAAATGTACAAATAAAAGGACCATGACTAGACATTGAAACTTACCTTCACATTTATCACAGATTACATTTTTCTGCAAAGCTAGTTTCCTAGTTGCTCCATTATATAAGTCTTCTAGGGATACAGACAGTTGATGGACTACATTTTTACCTAGCATGGAAGAGACACATTGCAAATGAACTGAACAGTACAAATGTTAGAGATTGTAGAAACAGTCTACAACTTGTTCCTTAATCAATACTTTAGAGAGCAGGACATTACAGATTGGAACTGAAGATGCCAATGCGACATTTTAAGATGTATTAAAAATACCTTTATGTGGTAAATATCCCCTTACCCAGATGTAAGCACCGCATTACCTTTAGAATCAGCTTTAGATAAGTTAAACGGATAGTAAACCTAAAATATAATGTTATATAACAGAATTATATAACATATTAATGCTATCGTTATTAAACCTTATATTCCCTTTTAATTTTTTTAAAATATGTCCGTTTTTTTCAGACCCGCTCCCTGTACTCTGCTGAACGGGTCTGTTTTTATTCCACAGCGCATTGGGCCAGCTGTATAGTCACAGCCCGGCCCGACCGCGGAATAACATTAAGTGCAGCTCGCTCCTGCTGTCAGACAGAGCGGGAGCGAGCTGCACCTAGTGTTATGGCGCGGTCGGGCCGGGCTGTGACTATACAACTGGCCCGATGCGTTGTGGAATAAAAACAGACCTGCTCAGCAGAGTACAGAGAGCGGGTCTGAAAAAAACGGACATATTTTAAAAAAATTAAAAGGGAATATAAGGTTTAATAACGATACCACTAATATGTTATATAATTCTGCACTATGTGCAGAATTATATAACATTATATTTTAGGTTTACTGACACTTTAACTCAGCCATTCTTCATTTACCTCTCTTTTCTCTGTTCATGCGGCCACCTCCACCGAAGAACATGTCAAAGATGTCCATGGGTGAAGAGAAGTTCCCCCCACTCATGCCACCCTCTTTGATCGCTTGCTCTCCGCATTTGTCATAGAGATCTCTTTTTTTGGGGTCTGACAGCACCTCGTATGCCTGGGAAATCAACTTAAACTGGATAAAAGAGGAGAAGCATATTAGATATCACAACTCCGACAAGTGCTACACGTGACCTATGTGACTGATCACATACTACTTTTCAGCTATTTTATACAAATCCTGGTATAAAGGGACCATTGTCACAGAGCATTATATTAGAACACAGAATATGCAACCCATATACTATGAACAGACATGTAATGAAACCTATATTGTGATTCATTTATGTCATATGGGGCCTGAACCTACTATAAGCATTTAAAAGGCTATATCACATTCAACATATTGAGAATGGATTAAAAGGCTATTATAGTGATAAGATTGCATGCTCGAATTTGTTAGAGAATGTAATTTAATCACTAGATGCTACTGGTCCCAAGTGGAAACTGACACTGATCCAATCAGCAGTACTAGTCGCGCAACCCAGCTGAGAGACTAGAGCTGCTAACTTAATCAGTGTTTCTACTCAGTTCCGATCGGTATTTAAAGGGACAGTATACACCAGTTTTCATATAACTGCATACAATAGACAGTGTCTATTAGACACTACTATAAAGAAAACAATGCACAGATACGGATATAAAAATCCAGCATAAAACCTTTTAAAAAAGTACTTAGAAGCTCCCAATTGAGCACTGTTGATATATTTAGGCTGGGCTGAGAAAGCAGTAAAAGTAGACACCCCCCCTCCCCTGCATATGAAAAGACCCTTTACATAAACAGGAGCAAGCTGGAGTCTGTAGACCTCAGTATACATCTAAAACTTTGGGGCTTGGTTAGAAGTCTATAAATCAGCACTATGTTATTTTAAAAATAAGAAAAACCATACATTTTTACATAAACACCCCAAGATGCGCTATGGAAATGGATTATCTACAAAACATTTATGCAAAGAAAAATCTAGTGTACAATGTCCATTTAAATCCCTTTATATGAGAAACACAGAGTTGCAGCGTCGCTACTGAAAACATAATAATAATAAAAAAACTCTAATAAATTAGAGCTTGTCATTTTATCACTATGATGGCCATTTAAGGGGACAGTCAACGTTAATATTATGTTACATAATTGTACACTATGCAGCAGTTGGCTGCTTTCCCCAGAACAGGAACATGCTACATTTAATTAAGCTACAACGCACTTTTATAAAAATCAGAGGAGCAGCAGATGACGGCGAGGTTGGAAAGGCAAGTATAGTTTTTGGTGTTAAAAAAAGATAATGCTGTAAAATGATGTATCATTAATAGTAACGCTGACTGTGCCTTTAAGATGGAGACACTAAATAAAAATACTAAAGCTAATTGCATCCCTTCCCCTCTGAATATTAAACTGTACCATTTACTAAAATCCTATTACTAACGGAAAAAAAACACCTCACTATAGATACCTTTTCACCCTCATTAGGGTTCTTGTCGGGGTGATATTTTAAGGCCAGCTTTCTGTAAGCTTTCTTGATCTCATCTGGGGTGGCACTGGGTTTCACCCCAAGAGTGTCATAGTATCCAGTCTCCTTCACCATTCTACCTGCTGTACAAATAAACACATGAATTTTAATGAGCAAGTACAAAGTTAAACACATAGGTATAGTCGTAGCTGTGTTTTAGAAAACACTATGCCCACAGTACTCCAATTAAAATTTATGTCACTGTGCAAAAAGAACATGCTTTATATTCATATTAATATATGGAATCTATTTAACAAATGGTGTATTATAGAAAACAATGTGTTAAAGGGACAGTTTACCCTTAAATTTTCTCCCCTTTAATTTGTTCCTAGTGATCCATTTTACTTGCTGCCGTGTATAAAATAGTCTACAAATAGATCCTTTGCCTCTAAATCAGCATTTGAAATAGCTGGGTAGCGCTTGCTGATTGGTGGCTACATTTAGACACCAATCAGAAAGTGCTACCCTGTTGCTGGACCAAAAATGGGCAGGCTCCTATGCTTACATTCTTGCTTTTTCAAATAAAGATACCAAGAGAACAAAGAAAATTGATAATAGGAGTAAATTAAAAAGTCGCTTAAAATTGCATGCTCTATCTGAATAACAAGAGTTTAATTTTGACTAGACTACTCCTTTAAGTATAGGCTATTGACAAGCTATGTAAACACCATCAGCAGAAAAAGTTACTTAGTGGGGATTGGGAAATATAAAATTGTAAATGGTTCATTTTCTATTGTTCTTTCAGTGTATTCTATAGACAGAAATAAGAAAGGGAAGCATTTGAGGGTTAGATAAGGATGTCTGATCTATCTGCAAGCTTAGCCTATTTTGAAGGGTTGTTGTTTCAAAGAGCAAATCGAGCTAATTAATTTACAAAAATAAACATAAAGGAGTGATTTCTCACACGTTATACCCTGCAGCTAGTATAACAAGTTATTGGGAACACATTAAGGGGAAACCAGATTTAGTGTACACTGACCCTTTAAAGCCCTCGTTCAATAACTAGAATAGCGGTATCTTATGTTAGCTGACATATAAAAACGCCCTCCCATAGATGTACTGACCCTTACAATTTTAATCAATCCCATCCGTTCGTATTTACCCAGTTATACCTTATACTGCTGTCAGAACTGAAATCTGTATGGACTTATCAGTTTAGATAATTAAATATCCCAATAATCCCTCTGGAGTCTGGACAAGATCTGATCCTTCACGAGTCCGACACGTAATAGTTGTGCTTCCCACTCTATTCTCCAGCAAGCGTCGCTGTATCTCTGCTGTGCTGTGTTAACCTAACCGGCCTCTGTCTTCTCGCAATATATTCCTCCTCGCGTAACCACGCCCCCTCCTAGACCTTACCAGAATTTTCTCGAGCCTGCTTTCGTGACGTCATCGATACACTTCTCTAGCTTTCCAGAACTCTCCGCTACAGCTATGAACGATGTTCTGGGCAGATATCGCTTATTCCTAGACCAAGCCCACATCGCAGATTAGCGAAATGATTGGGCGACACAAGAAAAGGGATGTGAATAGGAGATGCTGATTGGCCAGGCGCTGTAACAGCGTTTGTTGACTGTTGTAATGGTGTGTTGCTAGAATTTTCCCAAATAAAAAACGACAAGGAAGTTGATTTCTTATGCAAGCTGTTTCTTATTCGTGAAATTCTGTTTATTATTCATGGACGTTGGTTTCTTATTCATTTTTTTGTCTGCTTTAAATTGACTTTAAAATAAAAATATAAGTTTTATTAAAATAATAATAGGATTCATATAATGTAGTTACACAGAGGTGGAATCCCTTTATACAAAAATGTTGTATATACAAACTGGAAAAGGGGCATACGTTGGCACCAATACAAATATTACTATTTTGAATAAGTAACTGATATTTTCAAAGGGTTAATAACCATTGGGCCACTGATTTCACTATAATTATATACAGGGTAGATCCCCCTCCATGACATGCAGTTGTTTTTAGCCTGTCCCAATGGTGTTTTGGGCACATAAATTGATGCCAACCCTGGCATAGGTGACATAATTCTGATTTTTGAATAAGTAACTGATATTTTCAAAGAGTTGATGACAATTGGGCCACTGATTTCACTATAAATATATACAGGTTAGATCTCCCTCCATGACATGCAATTGTTTTTAAGATTTGTTAATAAAGGATATGAGAAGCGCTCTAACCCTAGGCTGAAGACACTGGGATATTTAATGTTAATGTTGTGAATTATATTTCTAAGTGGAAGAATACATCTATAGGTGGATCAAATATTTTTAAATAAACGGGAAGTAGATGTGATATCTACACACACTGATCTATTTGATTATGAGAGTTTATTTCAGAAACTTGATTCTAAAACAACCAGAAGAGTTGTACCATCAATCAGCTGCTATATATATATATATGGCAAAAACAAGTAAAAAATTCTTAAAGCCTTATTTATTTCCTAAATCTATAAAAGCATAGTATATATAAAAACACACATAGTAGTGATAATATTCACCAAATCCTATATAATAAATGAGTGCGCACTCTACAATTTTAACGTTAAAATAAACAACAAAAATATCTATCAATTCTAATGAATGACTGTTCACGTGTAAGATGACCCTTATAGTCACGTGTTCTCTTCTGGCCAGTAGGATCTTTAGATTTTCGTTACAAACAATTCAAACTTTGCAACGATTCTCTATTATATTGGTTAAGTTCTTCGTACAGCAAACTTTTGTATCCAATATGTATAACAGATTGTAGCAGTTATATCAGTTAGTTGTTCCCTCTAGATTCAATACTTCATGTATAATATTTTAATCCAAATAAAAAGCCGGTAGCAGAGAGTCCTTATTATTTTCCCCACCAAGTAATATTGCAGACATTAACTTCTTAGACAGTACCTTAATCTTTCATCCACCACTTATTCACGCCCCTATATGACCAAATAGATCTTTATTACCTTGCCTTCCGATGGCACGCTTGATGACTCTGGCGTGTCTCCAGGCTGTCAGATCTTTCTTACGGCCAAATGGGTTCACACGGATTCAGTAGTAGTTCTTATATCAGGCTTCGTCTGCACCTTGCTCTGGGGTTAAACACTTCTGTACCTTTGCTCTTTTAAGGGATCGTTGTTAGCTGAAATATTCTTTGTCACAATTTTGTTTAGCGCTTTAAGTTTGCAGTCAGTAGTATATCTTTAACTCATAGTTCACCAAATCAAATCTACGCGTTTCAGCTCCTGCTGAGCCTTTTTCAAGGTGCTTTCTATGAGTGTAAGGTGTCCTTATAAAGGTCTTCTAATTAGACCAGGTGATTTCTTCATTTGTTTTTGTTCTTAAAGGGATAGTATATAACGGTCATATAGGAAGAAAATAGAAATAGAAAAGATAAAATTATACATTACTTCATATGTATAGAAGGATTCAAATCCAGTTCGGCATTTAACCCTAGAGGGTGAAGGGTCTTAAAGCTATAAATCAATTCAGCTTCATTATATAGTAGACTTTGTTCATAGTTGCCCCCCTCCATGGTCCTTTAATAACCATTGGGCCACAGACGTCACAATAAATATATACAGGTTAGTTCTCCCTCCATGACATGCAATTGTTTTCAGCCTGGCCCAATGGTGTTTTGGGCACAGAAATTGATGCCAACCCCCGGCATAGGTGGTCTAATTCTCGTTTTTGAATAAGTAACATATATTTTCAAAGGGTCAATAACCATTAGGTCACTGATTTCACTATGAATATATACAGGGTAAATTCCCCTCCATGCCATGCAATTGTTTTTAGCCTTGCGCAGTGGTGTTTTGGGCGCAGAAATTGATGCCAACCCTGGCATAGGTGACATAATTCTCATTTTTGAATAAGTAACAGATATTTTCAAAGGGTTAATAACCATTGGGCCACTAATTTCATTATGATTATATACAGGGTAGATCCCCCTCCATGACATGTAATTGTTTTTAGCATGGCCCAATGGTGTTTTGGGCACAGAAATTGATGCCAACACTGACATAGGTGCTCTAATTCTTATTTTTGAATAAGTAACATATATTTTCAAAGGGTCAATAACCATTGGGTCACTGATTTCACAATAAATATATACAGGGTAGATCCCCCTCCATGCCATGCAGTTGTTTTTAGCCTGACCCAATGGTGTTTTGGGCACAGAAATTGATGCCAACCCTCGCATAGGTGACATAATTCTATTTTTTTTATAAGTAACAGATATTTTCAAAGGGTTAATAACCATTGGCCCACTGATTTCACAATAAATATATACAGGTTAGCTCTCCCTCCATGACATGCAATTGTTTTTAGCCTGGCCCAATGGTGTTTTGGGCACATAAATTGATGCCAACCCCCGGCATAGGTGCTCTAATTGTTATTTTTGAATAAGTAACATATATTTTCAAAGGGTCAATAACCATTGTGTCACTGATTTCACTATGAATATATACAGGCTATATTCCCCTCCATGCCATGCAATTGTTTTTAGCCTTGCACAGTGGTGTTTTGGGCACAGAAATTGATGCCAACCCTTGCATAGTTGCCCTAATTCTAATTTTTGAATAAGTAACAGATATGTTCAAATGGTTAATAACAATTGGGCCACTGATTTCACTAGTGAAATAAGTGGCCCAATGGTTATTAACCCTTTGAAAATATCTGTTATTTATTCAAAAATAGTTATTACAGCACCAATTCCAGTGTTGGCATCAATTTCTGTGCCCAAAACACCATTGGGCCAGGCTAAAAACAATTGCATGTCATGGAGGGGGGGTCTACCCTGTATATATTCATAGTGAAATCAGTGGCATAATGGTTATTATCCCTTTGAAAATATGGTACTTATTCAAAAATGAGAATTATTTCACCTATGCCAGGGTTGGCATCAATTTCTGTGCCCGAAACACAATTGGGCCAGGCTAAAACAATTGCATGGCATGGAGGGGGATCTACCCTGTATATATTCATAGTGAAATCAGTGGCCCAATGGTTATTAACCCTTTGAAAATATCTGTTACTTATTAAAAAATGAGAATTAGAGCACTTATGCCGGGGTTGGCATCAATTTCTGTGCGCAAAACACCACTGGGCCAGGCAAAAAACAATTGCATGGCATGGAAGGGGATGTACCCTGTATATATTCATAGTGAAATCAGTGGCCGAATGGTTATTAACCCTTTGAAAATATATGTTACTTATTCAAAAATAGTTATTACAGCACCAATGCCAGTGTTGGCATCAATTTATGTGCCCAAAACACCATTGGGCCAGGCTAAAAACAATTGCATGTCATGGAGGGAGATCTACCCTGTATATATTTATAGTGAAATCAGTGGCCCAATGGTTATTAACCCTTTGAAAATATCTCTTATTCAAAATTGAGAATTAGAGCATCTATGCAGGGGTTGGCATCAATTTCTGTGCCCAAAACACCATTGGGCCAGGCTAAAAACAATTGCATGTCATAGAGGGAGATCTACCCTGTATATATTTATAGTGCAATCAGTGGCCCAATGGTTATTAACCCTTTGAAAATATGTTACTTATTCAAAAATGAGAATTATGTCACCTATGCCACGGTTGGCATCAATTTCTGTGCCCAAAACAGCATTGGGCCAGGCTAAAAAACAATTGCATGGCATGGAGGGGATCTACTCTGTATATATTCATAGTGAAATCAGTGGCCCAATTGTTATTAACCCTTTGAAAATATCTGTTACTTATTCAAAATTGAGAAGTACAGCACCTATGCCAGGGTTGGCATCAATTTCTGAGCCCAAAAACACCATTGGGCCAGGCTAAAAACAATTGCATGGCATGGAGGGGGATCTATCCTGTATATATTCATAGTGAAATCAGTGGCCCAATGGTTATCAACCCTTTGAAAATATCTGTTACTTATTCAAAAATGAGAATTATGTCACCTATGCCAGGGTTGGCATCAATTTATGTGCCCAAAACACCATTGGGCCAGGCTAAAAACAATTGCATGGCATGGAGGGGGATCTACCCTGTATATATTCATAGGGAAATCAGTGACCCAATGGTTATTAATCCTTTGGAAATGTCTGTTACTTATTCAAAATAGTAATATTTGTATTGGTGCCAAGGTATGCCCTTTTTTACAGTTTGTATATCCAATTGTTGTATAAAGGGATTCCACCTCTGTGTAACTACATTATATGAATCATATTATTATTTAAATAAAACCTATATTTTTATTTTAAAGCCAATTTAAAGCAGTCTGGCAAAAAAAAAAAAATGAATAAGAAACCAACTTCCATGAATAAGAAACAGAATTTCACGAATAAGAAACAGCTTGAAAAAGAAACCAACTTCCTTGTCGTAATAAAAATCTGTAAATGTGTAAATGTAATATACATCAGAGGCGTAACTAGAAACCACAGGGACCAGGTGCAAGAATCTAAGAAGGGCCTACCCACCCCCAACAAAAAGGTGAATTTGATACATATCTTTTTTTTTTTTTTTACATTTAACACAAAAAAAAAGTGAATCAGATTACATGTCTGCAAAAGGAGGTACCCTGTGCCCACAGTCTGTGAGATGTTCTGACCCCCTATTACTGTATATAGTGACACTGTGTAACCCACCAGTACTGTATATAGTGAGTTAGTGACAGTCTGTAATCTGCCGGTGAGATGGCTGGTCTGACCCTCCCCTCCCCAGTACTTTATAAAGTGACCACAGTAGTCAGTGACAAGGCCCAGCCCCCCGTACTGTATATAGTGGTACACTACTGTATAGTGACACTTTATACCCCCTGCCCCCCCATGCTGTAGTTACAAGGTCTGTAATTTGTTTTGCTGGTTCCACAAACATACACACACACATACATGCATAAATAAATACATACACAGTCACATACATACATACACAGACACACAAACACCAATGGGTAAAACAGAACACTAACCCCAGTAGTCAGAGACATTAGTGAAGCATCACATCACACTGACATGATATCAGTGCAGGCAGTGGCAGGTCAAGTTTTTTTTTTTTTAAGCTGGGCCCCCACCCTCAGGGGCCCAGTCGCAGCTGCGACCTCAGCACCCCCTGTAGTTTCACCCCTGAAATACTTTTTAAATATTTTTACTTTATGTGTAATTACAAAGAACTTTCAAATAAAATATTAGAATTATGAGAGGATTCGGTGAACTGTTTTTCAGGGAATATAATTGCAATTAAGAAAGCTCTACTACTAATACAATGAAATCTGGGAATAAATTATCCAGACCAGTAAAATCGTACTGTATATGAATAAATACTGTAAAAGTTCTCTCTAACGTAGGATAGCTAACCTCTCTTTCTTTCATGTAATTGGCAAGAGTCCATGAGCTAGTGATGTATGGGATATACAATCCTACCAGGAGGGGCAAAGTTTCCCAAACCTCAAAATGCCTATAAATACACCCCCACCACACCCACAATTCAGTTTTACAAACTGTGCCTCCTATGGAGGTGGTGAAGTAAGTTTGTGCTAGATTTCTACGTTGATATGCGCTTCTCAGCTTTTTTGAAGCCCGGTTCCTCTCAGAGTGCAGTGAATGACAGAGGGATGTGAAGGGAGTATTACCTATTGAATACAATGGTCATCCTAACGGGGATCTATTTCATAGGTTCTCTGTTATCGGTAGTAGAGATTCATCTCCTACCTCCCTGTTCAGATCGACGATATACTCTTATATACCATTACCTCTGCTGATTCTCGTTTCAGTACTGGTTTGGCTATCTACTTTATGTAGATGAGTGTCTTTTGGTAAGTATGTTTCCTTTATTTAAGACACTCTCAGCTATGGTTTGGCACTTTATATTTAAAGTTCTAAACATATGTTTGTATTTATATTTGCCATGATTCAGGTTTATCAGTATATTTCCTTTTTGCAGACTGTCAGTTTCATATTTGACAAATGCATATGGGGGAAAAAAAATATTCTTACCTGAAGTTTTCAAATTGTCTCTCTTTTCTAAATTGCGGGCTGTTAGGCTCACTGGAGCACAAAATGCTATAATTTATTGCGTCATTCTTGGCTCGAGACTTTTTTGGTGCGAGAATTACGTTTGTTGACGCAATTTCGTCATTTCCGGCGTCTTAGTTGGCGCCGAGTTTTTTCACGTAGTTGCGTCATTGATAACGTTCGTGTTTGTTGCCGACGTTCTTTGCGGCAAAAAAAATTTGTCAGTTGGACGTCATACTTGGCGCCAAATTTTTTTGACATTATTTAAGACTTCATTTCTTTTTGCTTCTGGTTTCCAGAGGCTTATTTTGTTTTGCATTTCTTTCCCATTCCTGAAACTGTCATATAAGGAAATTGATATTTTGCTTTATATGTTGTTTTTTTCTCTTACATTTGCAAGATATCTCAAAACTGTTCCTGTATCAGAAAACACTGTTGGATTCATGCTGACTGATATCAGTCCTACCAAAGCTAAGTTCATTTATTTTAATGTTATGAATTTTTATCATTAGCTATGGTTTGTAATAAGTTATCATGATAAACTTTTACATGCAGAGAAAATGTCCATCAGTATTAATGCATTGTCTATTGCTATTCTTTTAACATCAAATGTACAAGATATACCTGGGAATTTATAAGAATATTTTTCTGATTCTTTTCAGAAGGCTTTGTCTGCCATCCCGCCTTCTAATAAAATGTAAAGGTCTTTTTTAAACTTCTCATTTAGTTGATGAATTTTCAAATGACCGACAACATACTGAATTATCCTTCTCTGATGAGGATTTATCTGATTCAGAATATCCTTCATCAGATATTGACACTAACAAATCTACTTTTTTATTTTTAAATGGAGTACATTCGTTCTTTGTTGAAAAAGTGTTGATTATATTGGATATTGAGGAGACTAGTCCTCTTGATTTTAAGGCTAGCTAACATTTAAATTCTGAGAAGAAAGAGGGCGCCTCATAGCGTGATAATGTTTGACAAACCAGTAGTAAACTGTTTGGAAATGTGCTTACCAGATGATGTGGCACTGAACTTTGACCAGTGCAATCGCGCAGGCTGACTCTTATCATTGGCCAGTACACTGCTCCCGGATCAGCTTGAAGTAGTCCCCGCTGTTGCTGTTTAGCCGGTCTGATGAAACGACCAGGAAAGTGGTCGAGAAACGCGGCATAGCAATAAAGCGTTTTATGTATCTTTTAATAAAAATCGGAAGTTGTCTCTGGTTTTATTAAACAGTTCGAAACAAAGATCACAGATCTAGGACCATCTGCAGCGGTGTTTGACTGCAAGCAGCAGCGTCGATTACCCCAAGCCAATCCGGGTGCAGTATACCGGCTAAACAGCAACAGTGGTGACTACTTCAAGCTGATCCGGGAGCAGTGTACTGGCCACTGATAAGAGTCAGCCTGCGCGATTGCACTGGTCAAAGTTCAGTGCCACATCATCTGGTAAGCACATTTCCAAACAGTTTACTACTGGTTTGTCAAACATTATCACGCTATGAGGCGCCCTCTTTCTTCTCATTTTCTCTGACAGTTCACTCCACACTCCGTGATCAAGAGGAGCAGCCTCATTAATTTCCATTAAAACATTAACTCTGCACTATAAGGAACATTTTAACAGACACTACTTTCTGTTTTATTATATTTAAAAACTGGATGAACTTTGTTCATTCATTATATTATTTTTGTCTGTAAACATAGCTCGCCTTTTTTCCCCTCCAGGATATTTTTCTAACATTTAAATTCTGTTTATTTACCTCCTGTGGTTACTTCAGAGGTTTTTTCCAGTTCCTAATACTAGGGAATGGAATAGGCCTGGTGCTTCTTTTATTCCTTCTTTAAGGTTTTAAAAAATTGTATCCTTTGCCAGCAGTTAGTTTGGAGTTTTGGGAAAAGATCCCCAAAGTTAAAGTGAAGGTAAAGTTAGCTTTATTGTATGAGTACATGTTAAAATAATCCCAAAATTAATGCTAGTTTCATTCATCATTTTTTTAAATTTAGCATATAAACTCACTTATATCTGTTTTTGCATTTAATTTTCTGCGCTTTCAAAACAACCCGCTTTTTTTTTTTTTTTTTTCCTTGCCGGTCACGTTCTTGAAAAGGCCAATTGAAAACCTGGCCGTTAGGCGGCCGTCATTTGACGTCATTCCTCTACTTGACGATTTGCGCATGCGTTGCAATTAATTCTTCCCTTATTTGAGAAGCTCGCTCCCGTTTAGCGCTGCTATTTACTCTTCATTGCAAACGATTTGAGTAACGCATGCGCATAGGTAATCATTGTAGCAATGTGCGCATGCGCAATTTGTTAGTTACACGAGAACGCTCTTTTGAGATACGTATAGAGCGGGTGGGACCGCTCTATACGTAAGAGTGTCAAAAACCAGGAAATGGATTGTGGGAGGAGTAAACACCGGCACAGTTAGTAAATATAAATCGTTTGCAATTAAAAAATACATATTGAAATGCTGGTAAAAAAGTTAGCGATCACACTATTTAGGCTATAAGTAATATAATTATGCTTAAAAAACATCCATACTTTACCTTCACTTTAATGGGGCTCTCTGTACTCTTGCTAAACGTACTACTATTCCTATGGAAAATAGTATTTATTTTTAAGATCCTTCAGATGGGAAACTTGTATCTTATCTAAGGAAAATTAATTTATTTTCAGGTCCTTTTCTTAGGCCTGCAATTTCTTTGGCTGATGTTGCAGCTGTTTCATCTTTTTTGGTTGGAAACTTTAGCGCAACAAGTATCAGATTATGATTTGTTTAGCATTGTTAACTTGATTCAACATGCTAATAATTTCTTTTGTGATGACATTTTTTGATATTATCAAAATGGAGGTTAAATCTATGTCTTTAGCTATTTTAGCTAGAAGAACTTTGTGGCTTAAATCTTGGAATGCTTATTTGATTTCTAAATCCAGATTTTTATTTTCTTTCATTCCAAGGTAATACATTTTTTGGTTCACAGTTGGATTCAATACTTTCAACTGTTACTGTGGGGAAGGGAGTTTTTTGCCTCAAGATTAAGTTCTAAGGGTAAATCTTAAGCTTATAACCATTTTTGTTCTTAATAGGGAACAGAAACCTAATTCTTCCCCAAGTAATATGTTTCTAATTTTAAGCTTTCTTCAAAATGGAATGAATTCAAGCCATTTAAGAGATCAAAGCCAGTCCCCAAATTCGCATGAAGGTGCGGCCCTTATTCCAGCTTAGCTGGTTGGGGGCAGGTTAAGATTTTTCTAAAGATATTTGGTTCAAATCGGTCCAAACTCCATAGATTGGGGTACAGAATAGGATTCAGAGTAAGACTGCCTGTGAGAAGTCTTTTTTTCTCTCACATATTCCAGCAATCCCAGTAAAGACTCTGTTACAGAAGCATTAGTTATTTTGTTGTGAAGAGCTTATTTCCCAGCAGCAATGCCTGAACCAGCAAGCCAGCGCCTAAGAAGGGCTCCAAGAAAACCGTAACAAGTATCATTTCATAAAGAGTTAACTCTTTTTTTTCAGCTTTTAGAAACTATTGTCTAATCACCTCTGGAGCCAGACTGCTAATTGATAAGATGAACTTGTAAACTTGTTATCTTAAGTACTGTAACCCTATTGTGGCCTGTCAAAGGACAGTGCTCTCTATCTAAATGTGTGATGGGGGATTTTGTGCTTCCCCCCCTCTCCCCCTGGGAGTGCCCTGTGTGCATGTAACCTTAATAAAAAGCAGGCTGGGCATCCCAGTCCTGAGTTCTTGTTTGACCCTCAATCGCAGCGTTGACTCGTTTTTGTGGGCAGAAGGGTATCCTAGCTGTACTGCAGCTAAGGGAGATTATTCTATATTTGCGAGACTCATATAGAATACTATGGAAAGCAGCTTCTCCCCTCTTTAGCAATAGGGATCCAGGCTACTAAGCGGTCCATCTCTCAGCGAGACTAAGGGTAACCGTAACATTTGGCGGCAGCGGCGGGATTTTCCTGGATTTCCTAGGAGAGGTACAGAACGGATGGAGAGCGCTTACGAAAAATTGAAGCGTACAACCCTAAAGGATTTACTTGAAAGCAGAGGGGGGTACGCCAGCAACCGGCCGAGGAGAGAGCTGATCGCAGAATTGACCGAACTGGATCAGAGCTTCACAATGGCGGAAACACCGACCACGATTAGTGACGAAAAAACCAGGATTGTTCGGGAAAGGCTCTCATTATACGGGCCGAACCCCTCCATGGAATTGGTACAGCAGTTGATGGCGGAGGCGGACGAGGATATACGAGAGACTCGAGCCCACGAACTCAACCTAGCGAACGCACACCGCAATGCTGAAGCCCCGCAGGTAATCATCCCTGTCGAAAATGCTGGGAGGCCCAAGATACCCTATGCGGCATTTCGACCCTTCCTAGAGAGCGAGACAGGGATTGATGAATATTTGGCGGACTTCGAAAGGCAATGTGCCCTGCACCAGATTCCCAACAGAGAGTGGCCCACGATATTGTCTGGGAAACTATCCGGGCGAGCCCTGGAAGCCTTTCGTACTCTGGGTGCTGAGGAAGTGACACAGTATGAGCTAGTTAAGGAGACACTGTTGCGACGGTACGCTGTAACTCCGGACACGTATCGCCGACAGTTTCGGGGCACGGAAAAGAAGCCTAACGATACCCATATGGAATGGGCGCACCGAATGCGGAGAGCGGCAAATCACTGGCTGAGCGGATGTAAAGCGGTGACTGGGGAGGAAATTTTACAATTGTTTCTCTTAGAACATTTTTATAATGGCATGGAACAGCAAGGGAAGGAATGGCTGCGAGACAGGCGGCCTTCTACCTTAGAAGAAGCAGCCAAATTGGCCGATGAACATTATGACTCCCGTCTTCACGAACCCATGAACTACAGAGCTCCAGCACGGGTCGAACCCAGAGAGGTTTACCGTGCACCCCCTCGTGCTGAATTCCGAGCCCCGGTGCCCACAGGGCCCGTCCGACACTCAGGACCACCCAATAACAGCTCTGAGCGTCCCAGACCGACTTGCCACCGATGCAAGCAACCAGGGCATTTCATGGCTAGCTGCCCCCTTAATACGCACCAGACACCCAGGAATTACAATTACCCCTCTGGGTCCTATCGTCCGGCCCGGGCCCTCTGTGTTAACCAAGAGGCCCCTATGGAGGGATATGTGGGGCCGCTTCACGAGGCAGACCCTGTATATGCTGCCTCAGATAACCGCCAGCACCATCGGCAGAGGGTATGGCTCGAGGGGCGATCTACCGAGGGATTGCGAGACACAGGGGCTACTATCACGCTGGTACAGAGTCATTTGGTGCCAGAGCACAAGCGATCCGGACAGACTGTGGCCGTTAGAGTGGCGGGGGGGGATGTGTACAAAATTCCAACAGCTAAAGTACATCTTGATTGGGGAGCGGGAAAGGGGGCTGTGAACGTGGGCCTAATGGATAATTTACCTGCCGAAGTACTACTGGGCAACGATTTGGGCCCCATGACTTCTGCCTATGCTCCAGTATGCAACAACGAGGCGGACCCAGTGACTACACGGGCCCAAGCCCGGACGGAGCGAGAGCTCTCACCAGTGCGGGAGACACAGGTAAGACCTACCCCGACCTTGCCTGACAGGTTAGGCCCCATACCCTGGGACACCCCAGATGCTTTCGAGGCAGAGTCTAAGACTGACCCGACCTTACAAAAGTACCGGGAACGAGCAGAGACCGGAGGGGGTGGGGCAGATAACGAAACATTCTTATGGGAAAAAGGGAAACTATACCGCTGGACAGAGAAAAGGGGACAGCGTAGGCGACAGCTGGTAGTGCCCCACAAATACCGTCAAGAAATCCTCAAAATAGGCCACGACATCCCCTTAGCAGGCCACCTAGCCGTTACCCGTACCCTACACCGCATTACTCACACGTTCTTTTGGCCAGGGGTGCACGCTGACGTTAGAACTTACTGTAACACCTGCGATGTGTGTCAACGAGTAGGAAGGCGAGGCGATCACCCTAAAGCCCAGCTAGTAAATATGCCCATTGTAGAGGAACCCTTCAGCCGGGTTGCTATTGACCTAGTGGGACCACTGGCTACCCCTAGTCCCTCCGGTAAGCGATACATTCTTACCGTAGTGGACTACGCTACCAGGTACCCAGAGGCTGTCGCCCTATCCAACATACAAGCGGATACGGTAGCGAATGCACTAGTACAGGTGTTCTCCCGGGTAGGATTTCCAAAAGAAATCCTATCCGACCGAGGCACCCAATTTACGGCTGAATTGACCCAACAACTCTGGCAGGTTTGCAAAATTAAGTCCCTCCTGAGCTCCCCATACCACCCCCAGACGAACGGGCTGTGTGAGAGGTTCAATGGGACCCTCAAGCAAATGCTCAAGACGTTCACTCAGGAATACCGAGACTGGGAACGCTTCCTGCCGCACCTCCTATTTGCTTATCGGGAGGTGCCCCAGGAAACGACAGGGTTCTCTCCCTTCGAGTTGCTCTACGGAAGAAAGGTACGGGGACCCCTAAACCTGATCCGGGAGCACTGGGAGGGAGAGATGGAGGCTGACGGTGTCCCCATTGTGCCATACGTGCTGGAACTCAGGGACCGAATGGAGCAATTAGCCAAATCCGTGCGGGCTAATCTCCAGTTGGCCCAGAGAAGACAGAAAGTATGGTACGATCGGGGGGCCCGAAAGAGAATCTTCACCATAGGACAAAAGGTGTTAGTACTTAAGCCGGTGAAGACAGACAAATTGCAGGCGTCCTGGCAGGGTCCCTACCAGATCGTAGAGAAAAGGGGAGACACCACTTATGTGATAGCTAGCTGCCACGACAACAATCTTAGAAAGACATTCCATGTAAACATGCTCAAGGAATATTTTGAGCGACCAGAGAACGTGACGGCCGTATGTTGTTCCCCTCAGGAAGACCCCGACAGTTTACCCATTCCAGACCTATTAGAAAAGAGCCTCCCCACAGGTATAGTGGCACAGGTTCAGATAGGGGACCGACTTAGCCCCACTGAAAGGGAGCAGCTCAACCAACTCCTCCAGTCCAAACACCTCACCTTCTCCCCGAAGCCAGGGTACACTACTTTAACCACCCACCAGGTAGATACTCCGGGACAAGCTCCCTTGCGCCAGGCTCCGTACCGAATCCCCGAAGCAGTTAGGACAGGAATGAAGAAGGAGATCGATGAGATGCTCCAGCTCAGGGTAATTGAGCCCTCCGATAGTCCCTGGGCCTCCCCAGTTGTCTTGGTGCCCAAGAAAGATGGGACCACCCGGTTCTGCGTAGACTATCGGAGGCTCAATGAAAATACCGTGACGGACGCTTACCCTATGCCCAGGGTAGACGAGCTACTCGATCGTATAGCCAGGGGAAATTACCTGACCACTATTGACCTCTGCAAAGGTTACTGGCAGATTCCCCTGGCCCCGGAGGCTATCCCCAAGTCGGCATTCGTCACCCCATTCGGCTTATATCAGTTTAGGGTAATGCCGTTTGGGATGAAGAATGCCCCAGCTACATTCCAGCGCTTGGTGGATAGGCTCCTGGATGGCTTCCAGAGTTTTGCTTGCGCCTACCTGGACGACATAGCGATCCACAGTGAGTCCTGGGAGGACCACTTAGCTCATGTGGGAATGGTTCTGGATCAGATCCGGGCTGCTGGCCTGACTCTGAAGCCAGAGAAATGCCACTTTGGGATGGCCGAGGTACAGTACCTGGGTCACCGGGTGGGGTGTGGAAAGCAGCGACCAGAGCCGGCCAAAATAGAAGCTGTCGCCAATTGGCCCACCCCCATCACTAAGACTCAGGTCCTAGCCTTCCTGGGCACGGCAGGGTACTATAGACGGTTCGTACCAGACTACAGCACACTTGCCAAACCCCTGACTGACTTGACCAAGAAGAACTTACCTCGACAGGTCCTGTGGTCTCCCCACTGTGAAACGGCTTTCCAGGCTCTCAAAAATGCTCTAATTAACGCTCCTGTCCTGGCGGCCCCAGCCCTTAACAAACGTTTTATCGTCCATACAGATGCTTCCATGTTCGGGCTGGGAGCCGTCCTCAGCCAAGTAGGCGAAGATGGAGGGGAGCATCCAGTTGCCTACATCAGCCGGAAGCTCCTGCCCCGCGAAGTCAGCTATGCAGCGGTCGAAAAGGAGTGTTTGGCTTTGGTGTGGGCATTAAAGAAATTGACTCCCTATTTATATGGTCAGGAGTTCACTCTGGTCACCGACCATAACCCGTTGGTGTGGCTGAACCGGGTCTCTGGAGATAACGGCAGGCTATTACGTTGGAGCTTATCGTTGCAACCCTTCAATTTCACCATTACTTACAGACCTGGGAAACAGAATGGCAACGCCGACGGGTTGTCCAGACAAACCGACCTCAGCCCCGCATAACCAGCGGTCTGGACAGCCTTAGTCTGCCCCGAAAAGGGGTCAGACCGTGTCTGCCAGAGTGTTCCACAGAAAGGGAGCACTGTTACAGAAGCATTAGTTATTTTGTTGTGAAGAGCTTATTTCCCAGCAGCAATGCCTGAACCAGCAAGCCAGCGCCTAAGAAGGGCTCCAAGAAAACCGTAACAAGTATCATTTCATAAAGAGTTAACTCTTTTTTTTCAGCTTTTAGAAACTATTGTCTAATCACCTCTGGAGCCAGACTGCTAATTGATAAGATGAACTTGTAAACTTGTTATCTTAAGTACTGTAACCCTATTGTGGCCTGTCAAAGGACAGTGCTCTCTATCTAAATGTGTGATGGGGGATTTTGTGCTTCCCCCCCTCTCCCCCTGGGAGTGCCCTGTGTGCATGTAACCTTAATAAAAAGCAGGCTGGGCATCCCAGTCCTGAGTTCTTGTTTGACCCTCAATCGCAGCGTTGACTCGTTTTTGTGGGCAGAAGGGTATCCTAGCTGTACTGCAGCTAAGGGAGATTATTCTATATTTGCGAGACTCATATAGAATACTATGGAAAGCAGCTTCTCCCCTCTTTAGCAATAGGGATCCAGGCTACTAAGCGGTCCATCTCTCAGCGAGACTAAGGGTAACCGTAACAGACTCAGACTTTCCTGAAGTGTGTTTCAGACCTGGAGTTATCTGGGGTATTCATACCAGTTCCGTTTCAGGAACGGCGTCTGGGGTTTTATTCAGAACTATTCATTGTCCCAAAGAAAGAAAATCTTTTGAATTGTCATGTAAGAGTACCATCTTTCAGAATGGTGATTATAAGGTCTATTCTGCCTTTTGTTCAGCAAGGGCATTATTTGTCCACAATAGACTTACAGGATGCATATCTTCATATTCTGTTTCATTCAGATTATTTTCTTTTTCTGAGATTCTCTTTTTTACACAAGCATTAGCAATTTGTTGCTCTTCCTTTCTGGCCTAGCGACAGCTCTAGGAATCTTTTCAAAGGTTCTCAATGTTTCCTTATTTGGACGATATCTTGGTACTTGCTCAGTCTTTTCGTTCTGCAGAATCTCATACGATTCAACTTCTGTTGTTTCTTCAAAGACATGGTTGGAGGATCATTTTACCAAAAAAGTTCCTTGATTCCTCAGACAAGGGTCACCTTTTTTAGGTTTCCAGATAGATTGTGTCAATGTCTTTGTCTCTAACAGACAAGAGACCATTTATATTGGGTTCAGCTTGTCGGAACCTTAAGTCTCTATTATTTCCTTCAGTAGCTATATGCATGGAAGTTTTAGGTTTCATGACTGCAGCATTGGACTCGATTCCCTTTGCTCGTTTTCATATGAGACCTCTCCAGTTTTTAATGCTGAATTAATGATGCAGGGATTATTCTAGGATATCATATTTAATATCCTTGAATCCCAATATTCAACTGTCTCTGACTTGGTGGTTAGATCACCATTGTATAGTTCTACGGGTCTCTTTGGTTCATCCAACTTGGACCGTGATCACAACAGATGCGAGTCTTTTAGGTTGGGAAGCTGTCTGGGGATCTCCGACAGCAAAGGGGTTTGGAAATCTCAAGAGGTGAGATTACCATTCAATATTTCAGAGCTCTTCAGTTTTGGCTCCTATTGAAGAGAGAGACGTTTATTGGTTTTCAGACAGACAATGTCACAACTGTGGCATATGTCAATCATCAGGGTGGGACTCACAGTCCTCAGGCTATGAAAGAAGTATCTTGGATACTTGCTTGGGTAAAATCCAGCTCCTGTCTAATTTCTGCTCTCCATATCCCAGGTATAGACAATTAGGAAGCGGATTATCTCAGTCATCAAGCTTTACATCCGGGAGAGTGGTCTCTTCACCCAGATGTGATTTTTTCAAATTGTTCAGATGTGGGGGCTTCCAGAAATAGATCTGATGGCATCTCATCTAAAGAAATTTCCCAGGTACCTATCCAGGTCCGGGGATCCTCAGGCGGAGGCAGTGGATGCATTGACACTTTCTTGGAGTTATCAACCTGCCTATATTTTTCCGCCTCTAGTTATTCTTCCAAGAGTGATTTTCAAAATCATCATGGAGCAATCGTTTGCGCTGCTGGTGGCTCCAGCATGTCCGCACAGGTTTTGGTATGTGGATCTTGTTAGGATGTCCAGTTGCCAACCTTGGGCACTTCCATTAAGGTCGGACCTTATATCTCAAGGTTCGTTTTTCCATCAGGATCTCAAATCATTAAATTTGAAGGTAAGGAAATTGAACGCTTAGTGCTTAGTCATAGAGGTTTCTCTGACTCAGTGATTAATACTATGTTGCAGGCTCGTAAATCTGTGTCTAGAAAGATTTATTATCGAGTTTGGAAGATTTACATCTCATGGTGCTCTTCTTATAAATTCTCTTGGCATTCTTTTAGAATTCCTAGAATTTTACAGTTCAGGATGGTTTAGATAAGGGTTTGTCTGCAAGTTGTCAAGGTATTTGAAATATTATTAGATGATATATACAGGTATACTTGTTATTATTTGATAGGTCTGTGGATGTGTACATCAAATAATTCATTTAACTTCTAAAAGTTGCAAATGGACACTGTATAGAAACTAGCCCCCTCCCTCTCTCATAAAATAGATTGCTTGTAGAACAAAGAAATGTTTTCAAAGTAACCTTAGAGAAAACATTTGGTCTAATTAACTTAGGCAATCACTCAAAAAGGAATAACCATGTTTATTTGATTATATGCAGAGTTTTATAGCTTGAGACAGGATGGGTCACAAAGTCATTTAAAAAGAAATTGCTTTCAGGTTTGTCTTTGGAGAGATCATTTAAAAAGGAACACTTTCTAGCTGGGGTGTGAAGCTAAAGGCCCCATCAGATGGTAATTGAACTTTTCTTATGGCTCTAAAACATTTGGTGATCAGAGAGAGGGTCAATCTAAATAGCTGGATTCCTTTTTCAACTAAATTATCTTTCCAAACAAAGATAAGCATAGTACTGAAATTACAGGAAACCCCTTGGCTATTTGGAGTCAATAGTCTGTGTTTTGAATGGAAAATATGTTCAGAAGTCCTCTGAAATTTCTCACCTAAATCTTTGTGACTTCAAAAGAAAACAAATGCTAGCAGACATGTGTGATGACAACAAAATGGCTCACTGAATCTCTGACACTTGAAGACGTACTGCAGACATACGGCTGGGGGAAGGTAACACACACAGTGAAAGCACATGGCTTACATTATAATTTCAAATTTCACTGTTTAAAACAACTGTATTTAGATTTCAAGTAAAATATACTTCAGCATTGTAATAAAATATATATTTTAATAGATATGAGACTGTCTATTTATGTGATATTAAATATAAACACATGAATAGGGGAAATTGTGGACCTAAGAAGCCGTGACAGATGGCATTCATATTAGATAAACATTTGCTGAGATTGATAATCATTGCATATAGATATATAAATGTTAAATCATTTCTAACAATTATTTCTATTTCTGTTGCAGGCAACAATTGGTCATGGGCATCAATTTATATATTCAGAATTTGTTAGAAATGTGAAACATGCTGTATTTGCACGAATGCAATATCAGGATTTTAAATGCTATCAGTCTGGAATAATTAGCAGTATAATTACTTTAATATAATATAATGTTAAAGACACATGATGTTTCATATTAAAATAATCAGAAAAAATGATATGATACTACCCAATCTACAATTAATATTGTAATGTATTAATGCAATAAAATAGTATATGTTTAAAATAATTATTATATGGGGTATTTAAAATGTAGCAAACATGAATGTTAGAGATGGTTAAATGAATATGTTTGTTTTGTCTGCTGCCCCCTGATGGCCAGAATCCAGTATAACAGTAAAAAAATAATAATAATGTGTAGCTGTTAAAGGATGCATATCCATAGTGACAATACATACAGAGCCAATGGGGGAGCATTCCCCAAAGTATCCAATGAGAAGGGAAAAGCACCGTGGGCATTAACAAATAAGATCATCAATGATTAGATTTAAGGATTGGCAATGCAAACAAGGGAACAGTTTTTTTGTGACTTGCTGAGACTAGTGATTTGATATCTGGCGGCCATACTTAGGAACACATTTCACTTAAGCAAGAAACTGAAAACTTACCTTGATCTATGCAATAACTTTCCTTCAAATGAGATGATCTAAAGACCACTACAAATTGTTTCAAATTGGTGAGGTATAATTGTTCTAATTTTTAATATTTGAAACAAAGGTTATTGGTAAGAACATAGTCAATTTATAGTTAAGAGATTTAGAGGAACATTCAGTATTTTAACTGTGTTCATAGTCCTGTATAAATTCAAATGCCTCTTGTATGCTAAGTAATTCATCTGTGCAAAATATAGAATATATATATATATATATATATATATATATATCTTAGAATTGGTTTTAATTATAAGTAACTAGTGATGTCGCGAATAGTTCACCGACGAATAGTTCCCGGCGAACATAGCTTGTTCTCGTTCGCCGCGGCGGGCGAACATATGCGATGTTCGATCCGCCCCCTATTCGTCATCATTGAGTAACACTTTGATCCTGTACCTCACAGTCAGCAGACACATTCCAGCCAATCAGCAGCAGACCCTCCCTCCCAGACCCTCCTACCTCCTGGACAGCATCCATGTTAGATTCATTCAGAAGCTGCATTCTTAGTGAGAGGAGGGACAGTGTAGCTGCTGCTGATTTAATAGGGAAATCGATAGCTAGGCCAGTGTATTCAGTGTCCACTACAGTCCTGAAGGACTCATCTGATCTCCGCTGTAAGGACAGCACCCCAAAAAGCCCTTTTTAGGGCTAGAACATCAGTCTGCTTTTTTTTTTTCCTGTGTAATCTAATTGCAGTTGCCTGCCTGCCAGCGTGTGTACCAGGCTCACAGCGTATACTGTGCCACTTGCCCAGTGCCACCACTCATATCTGGTGTAACAGTAGTGTACATTTAAAAAACAACAACACTTTTTTGACTGTGTTAAATAATAGCAGTCAGTTTCTTTCACACATCTGTGTTTCAGTGCCTGCCAGGGCACAGTGTCACCCCAGTGCAACTCATATCTGGTGTAACAGTAGTGTAGATTTAAAAAAAAAAAACACTTTTTTGACTGTGTTAAATAATAGCAGTCAGTTTCCTTCACACATCTGCGTTTCAGTGCCTGCCAGGGCACAATGTCACCCCAGTGCAACTCATATCTGGTGTAACAGTAGTGTACATTTAAAAAAACAACACTTTTTTGACTGTGTTAAATAATAGCAGTCAGTTTCCTTCACACGTGTGCGTTTCAGTGCCTGCCAGGGCACAGTGTCACCCCAGTGCAACTCATATCTGGTGTAACAGTAGTGTACATTTAAAAAAACAACACTTTTTTGACTGTGTTAAATAATAGCAATCAGTTTCCTTCACACGTGTGCGTTTCAGTGCCTGCCAGGCCACAGTGTCACCCCAGTGCAACTCATATCTGGTGTAACAGTAGTGTACATTTAAAAACAACAACACTTTTTTGACTGTGTTAAATAGTAGCAGTCAGTATCCTTCACATGTGTGCGTTTCAGTGCCTGCCAGGGCACAGTGTCACACCAGTGCAACTCATATCTGGTGTAACAGTAGTGTACATTTAAAAAAAAACAACACTGATAGGGGACGCAACAGGGATTAAACTGATAAGAATAGTACTACTTAACACACCACTCCTATCTGGTGGCACATTAGATTGCACACGCAGTGCCCCAAATTTGAAGTAGGAGGACCGACCAAGCATCTTTTTCCATCTCCCGGTTCCTAAAATCGATGCCGCATACACGTCCCCTGATAGGGGACGTAACAGGGATTAAACTGATAAAAATAGTACTACTTAACACACCACTCCTATCTGGTGGCACATTAGATTGCACGCGCAGTGCCCCAAATTTGAAGTAGGAGGACCGACCAAGCATCTTTTTCCATCTCCTGGTTCCTAAAATCGATGCCATATACACGTCCCCTGATAGGGGACGTAACAGGGATTAAACTGATAAGAATAGTACTACTTAACACACCACTCCTATCTGGTGGCACATTAGATTGCACGCGCAGTGCCCCAAATTTGAAGTAGGAGGACCGACCAAGCATCTTTTTCCATCTCCCGGTTCCTAAAATCGATGCCATATACACGTCCCCTGATAGGGGACGTAACAGGGATTAAACTGATAAGAATAGAACTACTTAACACACCACTCCTATCTGGTGGCACATTAGATTGCATGCGCAGTGCCCCAAATTTGAAGTAGGAGGACCGACCAAGCATCTTTTTCCATCTCCCGGTTCCTAAAATCGATGCCATATACACGTCCTCTGATAGGGGACGTAACAGGGATTAAACTGATAAGAATAGTACTACTTAACACACCACTCCTATCTGGTGGCACATTAGATTGCATGCGCAGTGCCCCAAATTTGAAGTAGGAGGACCGACCAAGCATCTTTTTCCATCTCCCGGTTCCTAAAATCGATGCCATATTCACGTCCCCTGATAGGGGACGTAACAGGGATTAAACTGATAGAAATAGTACTACTTAACACACCTTATAATAACGCAGAGAGAGGCAATGCAGAGAGAGGAGTCTGAAGAAGAGGAGTCAGAGGAGGAAGGTGGCTTTGAGGAGGTGGAAGACCAAACACAGCAGGCGTCCCAGGGGGCTTGTTGTCACCTTTCAGGGACCCTTGGTGTTGTACGTGGCTGGGTGAAGGAAGAGACCTTCAATGACATCAGTGAGGACAAGGAACGGGACATGGCTAGCTTGGTATCCAACCTTGTGCAAATGGGGAGTTTGCGGTTGTGCAAATGGACTGTTTGCGGTTGTTTGCGGTGCGTTAAACGGGGAGTTTGGTCTGTCACTGTGAAACGGGCGTAACCCTTACACTACCTGATCGATACAACATCATACCTGATATTTTAAAGCACGTTATTCCAAACAATTTAGGAATGTTAGGTGATTTATGCCCTTTATGGACTAAAACCAGACTTTGCATCAACTATTTAATTTTCCATGGGAGTTTTGCCATGGATCCCCCTCCGGCATGCCACAGTCCAGGTGTTAGTCCCCTTGAAACAACTTTTCCATCACTATTGTGGGCAGAAAGAGTCCCTGTGGGTTTTAAAATTCGCCTGCCTATTGAAGTCTATGGCGGTTCGCCCGGTTCGCGAACAGTTGTGGAAGTTCGCGTTCGCCGTTCGCGAACCAAAATTTTTATGTTCGCGACATCACTATAAGTAACTAAGAATTTGTTCCAGTTTAAATAAGTAGACATTTAGAGTAACTGTTTACATTAAGAATATATGTATTTTTAGTATCCTAATTAGAATTGTATTAGAATCAATTGCAGCTAAATAGCTGAGTGTATATATATTGTCCTATTTTAATCATTTTATAATTTTTAAATCTACTTTTCCTTACATGCAGGAAAGAAAGAAAGGGCTCGGTTTGGCGAGAAAGGGATAAAAAAAAAAATTACTATATAAATATTCTATCATATTTGTCTTTATACATACCAAATTAGAGGTATTAATGTATATAATGTTTTAGTAGTGACCAGTGAAGAGTATTACAATATGTTATAATAAATGTGAACAACAACGATAGTAGTAACATTTTTATAATATCTTTCAAGATACAATTTGTGAGAAAAAAAATAGAATACAATTTAAACAACATTCTAATTTACTTCTGTTATCTAATTTGCCTCATTCTTTAGATATCCTTTGTTGAAGAAATAGCAATGCACATTGGTGAGCCAATCACACGAAGCATCTATGTGCAGCCACCAATCAGCAGCTATGGAACCTATTTAGATATGCTGTTCAAAAGATATCAATATTATGAAGCAAATTAAATAATAGAAGTAAATTGGAAAGTTGTTTAAAATCGCATGCTCTTTGTAAATCATGACAGCAAATATTTTGGTTTCATGTCCCTTTAAATATACGTTTAACATATATATTTATATATATATGACACATTTCACATATTTATTTATTTAAAATTATAAACTTTAGGAGCCAGGATTTGAGGGGGCTTTGGTGTGGCACATAGGCTTATCATCATTTGGCCAAGTGTTTATATTTATGTTCTTTTTTCTTAAATGTTTCTCTCAATTTCTCAATACAGTTTATATGTGATGTTTTATAACTGCCATTTGACCAAGTGGTGTAACTAACCCTTTTGTTTATTAAATTAACAGGAGTTGGAGCACTGGTCTTGTAATACTAATAATAATAGTTATAGTGCGCCGTAGACAGACCTATTACCCAAGCTTATAAAAACGTATACCTCTATTACAGGTTATATCAGAATATATTATACATAAATATACACAGCTAAGCTGCCGCTATATAGCTTAGATCAAAAATTACACAAACAACTTAAATATAGTACAAGATATTTGAAATGTATTTGCCTTCTTAGGACTAAAAACAAATATAATTAAAAGTATATAAAATGCTTATAGTTCAGTATCGTTCTATTAGCAAGCTTCTAGATGTGTTTATGGGATGTCTTCCATTTAAGTATACTGAGTAACTTTTAGTAAGGTACATTACTTCCTATAAATGTATTCTTAAAACTTAGTGTTTGTACTTTACCAGCCAGCAGCCGGACTTTAATAATACTTTCCGTTTGTAGCCTGTAGTGTGATACATCTAAGTCGACCAAATAAAAAAATCCCTTATAGTATTCCCAGGACAGGTCACATGATCTGGCTTTATAGCCTTATAATTTGTTCATTTTGACATGTGGTATGTTATATTTCTGTGTGACATATCATAGCTTGGAGTTAATAATTTAAATGTTTGCCCAGATGTTACCAATCCAGCATGTTTCCCTATTAAAGATATTGTAACAAAGTCTCTGTAGGCTAATTTCTATATTTTATTTTATTTTTTCTGCCATAAAAATCTTCAGAACACCCCAGGTAGATCCGTAATTTTATTAATTCCCTAACATGTAATTTATCAGAGTATATACATAAATTCTTACAAATATATCTTAAAAACCTTCTATCATACTTAAAAGATACTACAGACTTTACAGAATTTTAAATGGACTAACAAATACACTCTAGTCACATGCAACATGTCCTCGCTGTATACGAGTATAAAACATGAGTTTGGTATAAAAGCTATTGCACATTATTCAGACAAGGACCAAAGTATGCATAAAGATCAAATTGACTTCATACTAGAAAGTATAAAGTGTATACTGAATAAAATTTATTTTGCATTCAATGACTATTTTTACCTACAAGTAAAAGGAAAAAGCTATGGGCACAAAGTTCTCACCGAGCTATACAAACCTGTTTATAGGGTTGTGGGAGGAAGATTTTATTTCTATCCATGAGCTTGGTGCAAACCTCGTGCTATTCCGTCGCTACATT
Source organism: Bombina bombina (assembly GCF_027579735.1). Classification (NCBI taxonomy): domain Eukaryota; kingdom Metazoa; phylum Chordata; class Amphibia; order Anura; family Bombinatoridae; genus Bombina; species Bombina bombina. The sequence goes on from NC_069500.1 coordinate 506,590,347, forward strand.
TATGATATAATACTAATATAGAAGGGAAGGGAAACATATTTAGAAAAATGTATAACCAATATGAAAAAAATTAAATCGTTATAGGTTTTACAAGCACAATAAGCAAAGAAAAAATGATGTTCCTAGATCTAGAAATAGAGGCTTTTGAAAATAATATTGAAACAAAAAGCCACTTTAAACAATTATATGCTAACAACCTGATCCATTCTAATAGTTGTCCCCTAAGAAGGTGGAAGGACAATGTCCCCAAAAGCCAATGAGGCCTATTTATCAAAGGTCTTGTGGACCTGATCCGACAGTGCGGATCAGGTCCGCAAGACCTCGCTGAATGCGGAGAGCAATACGCTCTCCGTATTCAGCATTGCACCAGCAGCTCACAAGAGCTGTTGGTGCAACGCCGCTCCTGCAGACTCGCAGCCAATCGGCCGTCAGAAGGGGGGTGTCAATCAACCCGATTGCACTCGATCGGGTTGAATTGTGGCGATTCCTGTCCGCCTGCTCAGAGCAGGCAGACAGGGTTATGGAGCAGTGGTCTTTAGACCGCTGGTTCATAACTGCTGTTTCTGGCGAGCCTGCAGGCTCGCCAGGAACACAGGCCCTCAAGCTCCGTTCAGAGCTTGATAGATAGGCCCCAATGTCTACTATTACACCGAAACTGTACAAATATAAAATTACTTAGAACAAGCAGAAATTGTTAATGCAAAAGAGGAAAGAAAATTAAGAGAAAGAAAAACAATACTGGAATATAAAAATACCAATGCAAAACAACCATTAAATAAATAACGGCTAGATTATGAGTTGTTCGTTAGGCTTAAAAAGCAGCATTGGCCGGTTCCAATGCTGCTTTTTAACGACCGCTGGTATTACAAGTTTTGCAGGTACAGGTGTACCGCTCACTTTTTTGACCAGACTTGGAAATACCACAAATCCACTTACGTAAATTGCGTATCCTATTTTTTCATCGGGACTTGCATAGCGCCGGTATTACGAGTCTGACAAAAAGTGAGCGGTAGACCCTCTCCTGTCAAGACTGGTACCGCATTTTAAAGTCAGTAGTTAAGAGTTTTACACTACTACGCCGTAGCATAAAACTCTTAACTAAAGTGCTAAAAAGTACACTAACACCCATAAACTACCTATTAACCCCTAAACCGAGGCCCTCCCGCATCGCAAACACTAACATTAAATTTTTAACCCCTAATCTGCCGAACTGGACATCGTCGCCACTATAATAAATATATTAACCCCTAAACCGCCGTACTCCCGCCTCGCAAACATTAGTTAAATATTATTAACCCCTAATCTGCTGTCCCTAACATCGCCGTCACCTACCTACATTTATTAACCCCTAATCTGCCACCCCCAATGTCGCCGTCACTATATTAAAGTTATTAACCCCTAAATCTAAGTCTAACCCTAACCCCCCTAACTTAAATATAATTTAAATAAATCTAAATAAAATTCCTATCATTAACTAAATAATTCCTATTTAAAACTAAATACTTACCTATAAAATAAACCCTAAGCTAGCTACAATATAACTAATAGTTACATTGTAGCTATTTTAGGATTTATTTTTATTTTACAGGCAAGTATGTATTTATTTTAACTAGGTAGATTATTTAGTAAATAGTTATTAACTATTTAATAACTACCTAGCTAAAATAAATACAAAAGTACCTGTAAAATAAAACCTAACCTAAGTTACAATTACACCTAACACTACACTATAATTAAATTAATTCCCTAAATGAAATACAATTAAATACAATTAAATAAAATTATCTAAAGTGAAACCCCCCACTAAATTACAGAAAATAATAAACAAATTACAAGATTTTTAAACTAATTACACCTAATCTAATACCCCTAACAAAATAAAAGCCCCCCCAAAATAAAAAAAAAGCCCTACCCTACACTAAATTACAAATAGCCCTTAAAAGGGCCTTTTGCGAGGCGGGAGTGTGGCGGTTTAGGGGTTAATATGTTTATTATAGTGGCGGCGACGTTGGGGGCAGCAGATTAGGGGCTAATAAATATAGGTAGGTGGCGGCGACATAGGGGGCGGCAGATTAGGGGTTAACAAATATAATGTAGGTGTCAGCGATGTTGGGGGCAGCAGATTAGGGGTTCATATGTATAATGTAGGTGGCGGCGGTGTCCGGAGCGGCAGATTAGGGGTTAATAATATAATGTAGGTTGCGGCGATGTCAGGGGCGGCAGATTAGGGGTTAATAAGTGTAAGATTAGGGGTGTTTAGACTCGGGGTTCATGTTAGGGTGTTAGGTGTAGACATAAAATGTATTTCCCCATAGGAATCAATGGGGCTGCGTTAGGGAGCTTTACGCTGCTTTTTGGCAGGTGTTAGACTTTTTTCAGACGGCTCTCCCCATTGATTTCTATGGGGAAATCGTGCACGAGCACGTTACACCAGCTTACCGCTAACGTAAGCAGCGCTGGTATTGGAGTGCGGTAAGGAGCAAAATTTTGCTCAACGCTCACTTCTTGTCTGGGTTGTTAAAACCCGTAATACCAGCGCTGTCTGTAAGTGAGCGGTGAGCATAAACGCAAAACTCGTAATCTAGCCGTAAGTTTTTGATGTATCCTTAATAGCTTATTACAATTATGATTTTAAGATTTTGAAAGGGATAATGAGAAATCATTGGCATAATCGGGAATAGAATTAGCCCATATCCTAGAATCATTTATAAAAATACCAGAAACTATTTCTATTTTCATTTAAACACATTTTTAGAGGAATGAGTACACATGCATTTAACTTATGTTATAATTTTAATTGTATAGGTTAAGTTAATATTTGGTGGAATATAACCAGACTAGTTACAGTTTATATTAGGGTGAAAAATTTTTTTTAGGTGACCTATAAACAGCTTGACTCATAGTCTTATATGCTAAGGGGTCCAAGGGAATACCAATGGAGTTAGGAAAGGTTAGTGTAGGTTGTATGCATCCCTGAATAGTAGAGTCTTTAGAGAGCGTGTCATGATTCTTATTCATTTCACTATATTTTCCATCATGCACATACTTTTGTTTACTAGATGCTGTCTCTTTAAATTCTCAACTTACCTGAACCATGTCTATATAACCTGGACACTCCCCTTTCCACACTGCTTTAGTATTGAGTAAGTAGGGAATTTTCTGCAAGCACCTATCTAAGAGATACAAGCCTTTAAAACCTTTAAATCTTTTGTAACAGAATTAACAGAGGATTTTCTCTAACTATCACAGCACAAGACTTTCAACTCCAACAGCACACTTGCTGAGACAACGCTGAAACAACGACCAACTCCTGTTCACTTAAAACTGTGATTTCACATGCTTAGCTGGAAAAACAATGCTGCAGGATTTATTAAAAGCTTCATTTCATTACAGAAGTTTCCCAGTGAGTACACTTGTCTTCGTTTGTTTGCTAAAACAGCTCCTTCCTTTTCCCAGCAACTGTTTCAAGTTCCTATTGCTGCTCCACCCTCTCTCTCTGTGTGAACCCACAGCAGCCACAGCCATCTCTCAATGTTAGTCTCAGACAGCCTGTCACTAAGAACTGCAGCTCCTCCCTGTTTCTGTGTGAACACACAGCAGCCACAGCACAAGGCTTACTGATAGATCAGACTGCCTGTCTCAAGAACAACAGCACCAGTGCAGTGCTGCTGCATGTCTTCTTGACTGGGAGCTAGCTGACAATATTACCATCCATCTTCAAACCACAGTTTCAACTACTGATTCCTGTCTACCTGCCCATTGTGGGTAAATGATGGAAATATAAGACTTTATATATTGACATTTGCCAAGGTACCAAGTTGTTACTGTAAAACCCTCAGACAACCTTACACTGTCTGGCAGACATTCATATTAATTAGTAACACTGCAGTTGTGATCCACAAATCCAGCTATTAGCACGCAAATCATAACAGAGCGCATGAAGCTTTCAAAACTGGGGGAGAGTCTTGTGGAGAGAGGCAGAGTTTTCCACAAGATGGGAGCCAGTCTGGAGAAGTCCTGTAAATGGGAATGTGAGAAGGTAACAAGAGAAGAGGAGAGTAGGAGATCTAGAGCAGAGCGTAGGGGACGGGAGGGAGAGTATCTGGAGACAAGGTCTGAGATGTAGGAGGAGCAGTACAGTTGAGGGCTTTGTATGTCTGAGTGAGAATTTTGTGTTTAATCCTGGAGGCAAGAGGAAGCCAGTGAAGGGATTGGCAGAGAGGTGCAGCAGATGAAGAGCAACGTGTAAGGAAGATGAGTCTGGCAGAGGCATTCATTATGTATTGTAAAGGAGCTAGGTGGCAGCTAGGGAGACCAGAGAGGATGGAGTTGCATTAGTCAAGGTGGGAAAGGATGAGAGAGTGTATTACAATCTTAGTTGTGTCTTGTGTAAGGAAATGTCTAATTTTAGAGATGTTTTTAAGGTGGAAGATGCAGGTTTTATCCAAGGACTGAATGTGAGGATTGAAAGAAAGATCTGAGCCAAGTGTGACCCCCAAGACATCGGGCATGCGGTGTAGGGGAATGGAGTTATTAATAGAAATAGAGAAATGGGGGCTGGAGATTTTGGAAGAAGGGAGCAAAGGTTTGAGAGATTTAGCTTAAGGTAGTGAGAGGACATCCAACATGAGATATGAGAAAGTCAGTTAATGACATGGGTTAGCAAGGAAGGAGATAGGTCTGGTGCAGACAGCTAATTTGACAGATAGGAAGAGAACCACAAGAGAGCTGTGTCCCAAATGCAGAAGAATTGGAGGGTTTGGAGCAAAAGAGGGTGGTCGACAGTATTAAAGGTTGCAAACAGATCAAGGAGGATAAGCAGAGAGAAGTGGCCTTTGGATTTTGCTGTAAGTAGGTCATTGGTAACCTTAACGATTGCTGTCTCTATGTAGTGATTGGGGTGAAATCCAGATTGCAGTGGGTGAAGGAGAAAGTTTAATGTAAGAAAATGGGATAGACGTGCATATACTTGCTTTTCAATAATCTTTGAGGCAAGAGGGAGTAGCTAAAAAGGGCGGTAGTTGGTGAGAAGGTTTCTGAGGATAGGTGTGATCAGTGCGTGTTTTAGAGATGAGGGAAATATACCGGTGCTGAGGGAGAGGTTAAAGATGTGGGTGAGTATAGGGGTAAGGGTAGAAGAGAGGGAGGGGAGTAGATGTGAGGGGATGGGGTCGAGGGACAGGTAGTGAGGTGAGAGGACAGTATAAGGGCAGAAACTTCATCCTTGGTAACAGGGATGAAAGAGCTAAAGTTATGGGCATTGTGGGTTTTGGATGATTGTGAACTTTTGAGGGGGTAGGAGACTGGTAGTATGTTGAGAGCTGATTTCAATTCTGATGGAGTTGATTTTGTTATTGAAGTGGCTGGCAAAATCTTGAGCTGAGAGAGAAGTTGTATTAGGAGGTGGGGGAAGAGTATTGAACGTGGAGAACAGACGTTTTAGGTTTAAAGAAATAGTAGAGATAGGAGTAGAGAAGTAATGTTGCTTATAAAGATTAAGAGCAGAATAGTAGGATTTCATGATGAGCTTGTAGTGAAGAAAGTTGGATGAACTCCGAGAAAGTGTCGCTCAGCAGTACGGGAACATCTGCATATGTACCATGTCAGAGGAGTATGCCAGGGCTCATGATGAGTGTGGGATTTCTGAGCTATGGTAGGTGGGGCCAGATTGTCAAGGACCAATGTAAGGGTGGAGTTATAGTGGCAGATTGGTCTGAGCAGGAAAAGGAGAGGATGTAAGAGAGGAGAGGTCTGAGAGAGCTAGCTGATCTAATGACTTAATGCTTCTGTGAAGTTTGGTGTTAGGGGTAGAAGGAGGGAGAGTTGTAGGGAGGGATGTGTTGTTAAAAGTGAGGAGATGATGGCCAGAAAGAGGAAAAGGGGAGTTTGTGAAGTTTGAGATAGTGCATTGATAGCTGAAAATCAGCTCAAGGGAGTAACCATCTTTGTGAGTGGGAGAGTCAGTCCATTGTCAGAGACCGAAAGAGGAAGTGAGTTGCAGAAGTTGTTTTGAGGGCAGGGGTGTCTGTGTAAAGGAAATAAGGTAGCCAGGCAGCAAAGTGATTTAGAAGGGTTGAGGAGCCAGGGGGGCGATATATGACTGCAACACGTATAGAGAGGGGAGAGAATAAGCGAATCATGTGTGTTTCGAATGAGGAAAATGTGAGAGGAAAGAAGTGCTGTATTTGTTGAAAGGTGCAATGAGAGGAAAGTAAAATATCTACACCCCCTCCTTGTCTATTACCAGACCTAGAAGTGTGGCTGAAGTGGAGACCCCCATGTGACAGTGCAGCAGTGGATGCTGTGTCTGAAGGAGAGAGCCAGGTTTCTGTGAGAGCCAGAAGGTTGAGAGAGTTGGAGATAAAGAGGTCACGGATAGAAGTGAACTTGTTGTAAACATAGCGAGCGTTCCAGAGTGCACAAGTGAAGGGGTGGTGGCTTTAGATGCAAGAGGAATGAGATTAAAGTTTCCAGAGTTTTGTTTTCAAAGTCTCTTGCTGTGCAAGGCTAGGAAGTTGTGGGGGACCCAGATTAGGGGAGATGTCACCAGTAGCTAGTATGAGAAAGACGGAGAGTGACATGTTATGAGATGAGATGCAGATTTGCAGTAATAAGACTAAAAAGATAATGATATTATATCCAATAATACATTTTGATACTAACTTTAATGTCAGTAGGTATTTACTTGCCCAGAAACACCAGCAAATACCACCTTAAGAAAGAAAGGGGTGTATATGTCATATAATCACCCAGGAGTATCTTGATAAAGCCCTCACAAGGGTGAAACGCTTAGAATTTACGCCTGGTAAGAAGGAATTATCCCTATAACGCTTGTTAAAACTCATAGACTCAAAACATAGGAAGTCCTAATAAATCCTGTATGTTTCCTAGGAGTAACTAAGGGTGCAGAGATGGCAGGAATGTATTGATTGCACAGGATTACAGGATAGCTGTATTATCCACAAAATAGGACCGGATCTACTGATAAACAGGACCATCAGTATAAGCTTACAACAGAAGGTTGAGGTCTGATCACATGACTAATGCAGTCCAAGAAACAAATTCACTTAACCTACAGAGACTATGTTACAATATCTTTTCTAGGCAAACATGCTGGATTAGTAACAGCTGGTCAAACATTTAAATTTCTCACTCTAAGCCATGATCTGTCACATTGAAATATTACATACCATATGTCAAAAGGAAGAAATTATAGTGTTATAAAGACTGACCACGTGACCTGTTCTTTGAATACTGTAATGGATTTTTTCTTTGGTTGACTTAGATGTATCACTACAGGCCACAAATTTAGAGGATTATTCAAGTCCGGCTGCTGGGTGGTAAACCGCTAAGTTTTAAGGAAACATTTATAGGAAGTAAGGTACCTTACTAACAGTTACTAAGTATACTTAAATGGGAAACGTCCCATACAGACATCTAGAGGCTTGTTAACAGAACAGACCAGATGGTTTAAATTAACAGAATCAATTGACTTTCTAGTTCTTATTTATCATCATAATCCTGTACTAAGCTATTGAATGTCATATTCCCCTCTAATTTGCTAATTGTCCTCATGGTAATGAGGTTCACTTGTACAAGGCAATAGGAAGGAGATTAGTAACTGGAAGTGGGGTGGTTTCAGAGCCGTCTATCTTCCTAAATAAGCCATAAAGAAATAACTCATAGGCAGTTGGTGCCATAGCTCAGTGGTTAGAACACTGGTCTTGTAAATCAGGGGTTGTGAATTCAAATCTTGCTGGGGTCTGATACTTTTAATTTTTATTATTATACTTTATTTATGAAGCTCCAACATATTCTGCTGCACTGTCCATGGGTACAATTCATTTAAACAAAACAATTATATAACACTTGTAAGAGACAGGACAACATTTTACAAACACATACAGGAGGAATTGAGTGCCATATTCCTGTGGGAACTTACAAACTAGAAGAGTAGAAGGTTGAGAAACAGGAGGTGAGGACTGCAAAATTATGTTAATACAGAGTTAGATGAGGGCAAATATTAGGTAAGTGGAATTAATTTATTACTGAGTTGGCTGGCTAGCTTCTCTGAGCCAAAATGTCTTCAGGGAGCATTTAAAAGAAGGCAAATTAAGGGAAAGTCTCAAAGAGAAGAGAAGCCTGCTCAATGGAGCGCTCTAGGTTAGTACGTCCTCCCATACTACACACGGCACAGCAGAGAGAGGGCGGGAACACATTCCCTTACTTACAATGCACTGGGTCATAGGTCAAGGCTGCTATAATCCAGTGTGACAACTCTGCACACAGAAATCGAATACAGATGTAGATGAAAACGGAAAAAGCGCACTTGAGAGTCCAGATTAATAAAGTTCATCCTTTATTAGTAAATCCTTGTCAGGTAAAAACAAGGGAAAGTCTAACACCATGAGGGAGAGCATTCCAGTGGGTAGTTGCTGCATGACAGAAGTCCTGCAGTCTAGCATGGGAAGCGGTGATGGAAGGAGCAGATCATTGTTGGATCTTAATGGGTGAGATGCAGTTTATTTGTTGATTAGAGAGGATAGGTAGTGTGGAGCGGTGTTGGTGAGGGCTTTTTAGGTAAGGGTGAGAATTTTAAATTTAATTATGCTGAGAATGGGGAGCCACTGAAGGGACTTGCAGAGAGGTGCAGCAGATTCAGAGTGACTGAAAAAGTGGATTAGTCTGGCAGAGGCATTTAAGAAGGATTGAAGGGGGGAGAGGCTGGAAAAAGGAAGGCCAGTAAGTAGGTTATTGCAGTAGTGAAGAAGAATAATTACAAGGGAGTGGATTATTTGCTTTGTGGTATCAGCACTCAGAAAAAGGCGACTTTTGGAAATAATGCGTAAGTAGTTTTGGCAGGATGAAGAAAGTGATTGGATGTGGGGTATGAAGGACAGATTTTGTTCAAGCATAACTCCGAGGCAGCAGACTTGGGGTGATAGAGAGATAGAAATCGGAATAGAACTAGAGGGGAGGATTAGAGGAAGCATAGTCTAGTACATGTTAATCTTTATGTGATGAGAGGCCATCCATGAAGAAATGCCAGATAAGTAATCGCTGATGACAGAGGGAGAGGGAGCAGGGTTGGTGAGGTAGATCTGGGTGTTATCATATAGGTTATATTTGAAGCCATAGCTGTTGATTAGTTTACTCAGTGAAGAAGTAGAAATGGAGAATAGTAAAGAACCTTGAATAGATCCTTAAAGGGACAGTTTACTCAAAAATGTAATATATTTTAAATGAAAGTACTTTAATAATTAAATATATTGGTTCTGATCAAGCTATATACATACTTTTTTTTTTTTTTAAAAAGTCAGTTTTGGCATTGTCTTACCCCTTAGTATATTTTTTTGCAGTGTGGGCACTCCGGTCTCACTCCTTGCCACACATAGCGCAAGCGCAACCCCATAGTGGTGACATCATCGCAAGAGGAAACATGAACCTGAGCCACAAGAAAGAGCTTCCGTTTAGCAGGGAGCAGCATTTTATTTAAAATTGCTGGTGTGGACACATGTTTCTTGGGGCTGTCGTCATCCAGGGTGGGTTTTCTGTGCGAGGGTAATCGGATCAATCAACAGTGGTGTTTCCTATAATGCATGCATGGCTGTTGATCAATCTGATCACTTGTGTGTGGGGGGCCTGTTTGGGATAGTGTCAGGCCACAGTTGTGGGAGGTCGGAGTCTGCATAGTCATAGAATGTGAAGCATAGTCTTCAGCTGAACCGTAGGTCATTGTCATGTACTGTTCCTTTAAATGGGTTGTTACATCAATTCAACTTCGCCAAGCCACCATTTTCTAATTGCTTGGAAATTTTGTGTATTCATAATCCTGCCACTTCACATTTGTTGTGAACCTACTACGTTTACTTTGTATAACTCTTCTTTATAGGAGCTGCCAGCTTTGGTTATAGCTTCCATTTTTCACGGAGCTCTTGCTACCTGCTCTCAGCTGATCGTCGTTCCTCTCAGACTCTGACGTCAGATGCCAACTTTCGGAACCTCCTGAAGGAATTGCTGTGCAGGCAAGTGCCATTGAGCTAACAGCTGTTCAACTGACATTTAAGTTTCAGTATTCTGGTCAAGTCCCGACAACGATCACACCTGGTTATCGTCCTGGTTTTCGGTTTTGTGTCAACATTATCAATATTTATCAGTATTTAATTTTCCTGCCTCACAGCATTGCTTTTGTCTCCGGAGTAACATCACGCATCTCTGGGAATTCCCCTTCAGTAGTATACTTATCTTCGGAAGTCATCTTATCTGAAGAAGCTGATCTCTAACCTAAAGCTGCATATTCACCCAAATCTAAGGTACCTTAGTGAAACTAACAGAAACATGGAACTCTTATTTTTTGATACATTATTTTTTTATGTCTGAACTCATATTTATACTTTTGTATCATTCTCAGGAGAGTCAATCCATTATATCCTTTATTTGTAATCACTTCATAAATAAACCTAAAGTTTATATGGAGATTCAAGTACATCATCTGTATAACCTTAAACTTAATAATAACGCAAAATATACAAGGAATATTAATTCAAACATATTTACTGTTCCTATATATTGCTACAAATTACTAAGAAGGTAGCTTTATGTTCTGATCACCATTTTGACTCATTCCCATAATTCTACATATAGATCTATTCAAGAAATCCTTAGAGTCATAGACCACTGCTGTTGACATTGCCTGTCACTGTTATAAGGAGCTGCTTCACATGGACACACTTTTTTTTCTGCCAGTAATATAGTAGAGGTTTGTGAATAGCACATTTTAATAAATATTACTGCATTCAGTGTTGTATAAAACATTCTACTTGAGTCCGCTCATACATATTTGCATATGGTATATGATTGGTAGGTGGGTGGGTGTGTTAGCCTCAAGCACAGCTCATCCCTTTCCTTGGGGAGTGTCAGCCCCTTCCAGAGTAATATCATGAGCAGGAAATAGAAAGTTAACATTTTTCTAAATATTTATATATTTATATTACATTTCATTAGTTAAGTCATTTACTATTAGTTTATTGATCCATGATTTCTGTGTATACTGGCCCTTTAAGATATTCCAACAGAGTCACCAGCAAATGGCACAGAAAATGACCTGTGAGAAAGTAGTCTGCCAGGTCTTGAGCACTAAAGACAGGCAGAGGGGGTGGTGCAGGTGGGTAGAGGAGAGAGTTGAATGTAAAGAGGAGTCATTTAGGGTTTGAGTAAAGAGTAGATATAATAGAAGAGAAGTCTGTTTGCTTGGCTAAGTGAAGACCAGATGAGTATGAACGAAGAATGAACTTATAATGGAAGAAATCAGGTTCAGAGTGAGTTTTCCTTCTGACACGCTAAGCAGTATGGGAGCATTTTTGCAAGTAGCGTGTTTGCTGAGAGTGCCAGGGCTGTAACAGATGGCATGGGGTTTTGCCCAGTTGGGGAGGAGCAAGAGTGTCTAGTGCAGAGGAAAAAGTTTTGTTATAGAGGGCTGTAGCATGATCAGGGCAGGTTATAGTGGAATTGTGAAGGAGGAGATGTTGAATGAGTTATTAAATTGGAGCAAATCAACAGCATACAGATTTCTACAGGTGCAGGATGGAGAAGTGGGTTTAACTGGTGCATTAAAATAGCAGGTGATGGTCTGGGTTGTCAATAAGAATGTTGAAGTCCACAAGAATTAGTGTTGTTATATTCATAGAGATAAAGTGAGAAAGACATGCAGCAAAGTTGTCAATGAATTTGGAGGTTGGTCTAGGAGTGTGACAGATGACTGCCACTCTGAGAGAGAGGGGGGGATAATGGGTGAATGCAGTGGACATCAAAGGAGGAGAAAGAGAGAGATGGGATTGGAGGTAGGTACTGATAGGTGCAGGAGGTGGAGAGCAGGATCCCAACACTTCCATCATGTCTCTCACCTGGCCACAAGGTATGGCTAAAGTGGAGAACACCATGCGGGAGAGCAGCAATGGAAACAGTGTCAGAAGAAGATAGCCATGTTTTTGTAATTACTAAAAGTTTTAAATCATTAGAAACAAAAAGGTCATGAATTGTTTTACATTTTTTGCAGACAAAATGAGAGTTTCATAGTGCACAAATGAAAGGAGTGTGTGCGTTTGTGATGCATGCTATAAAAATGATGAGCTTATGTTTGTTGATTTTATTAAAGTTTCTATAAGGAATGCGTGATTGGATAAGGGTGTGTTAAGGATTTGCAGAGATATCCCCTGATGCTAATAGCATCAAAATGGAGAGAAAGAGTAGTTAAAAAAAGAGATTTGTAGCAGATGGAGAATTTTTTTGAGATAGTTCAGTTTTGTGATGTTGCTTTTAAAATAGAAAGTAGCTCATGAGAGCTAATGTATTGATTAAAAAGTGGAAAGGGGCCTGTAAAAACTATAGAGCAAAAAAGGAAGCGCCAAGAAGGCTAAAGTATCACTCTATAAAATTAACGCTCTATAATAAAATTTAAACATTTATTTTGAAATAGATAACAAACAATCTTTGAGTTTTTCAGGAATCTCTTTTTTGGAGCTTATGTCTATATGTGTAGTTGCTGTGTGCACACCTATCTTTTTATAACATACTATCTGGGCCAGTAAAAACTCTATGTTAAGATGCCTAAGGTATAAGTGTTTGAAGCTGTTTGTAAAGTAGGCATAACACTCTTATAAAGAAAAGTAGTGTATTTACCATATCTAAACAATACTTTCTTAAACATGTTTTTTTTTTGCTTGCCTCATATCTTCTTCAAGTCTTGTTCAATTCTTGTCTAATTCTTAGTGCTGTCACTTAAAGATGGTGACTTAGACAGATGGAAGCTTAAAGAGATGGAATTCTAAGCAAATGCTCACCCTTAACTGATCTTCAATTTATAGGCTTCTACAGACAGCTGAGTTTAATTAATTTGTTGAATGCAGAATGAGACATAAGTTACACACAGGTGAAAAAATTTAAAATTAGACCAAGATCAAAGGGATAGATGCAAATAGACCACAATGGGTGGGATTCAATTAATGATTTAAATCTGCCAAATAAAACAATAAATCATTTACACATGCTGGGAACACAATAAAATCTTTACAGAGGTAAAGAAAAAATCCAGTTTCTAAGTCTGTATGAGCTGAAAAGGCTTTTACCACATATTTTAATGTTTATATATAAGTGACTAATCACTGATCAGTTGTTTATTTAGGAGGATCTTTGGATTAAAACTTTGAATTTGATATGTCACTCATCCAACATTGCCCCATCTCCCCAGCCGAGACAATTAGAGGTGCATGAAACCCCTTATCTAAAAGAAGTATTTAGCATCTTTTGAATGAGTTACATGTAAAAGAAGTAATTGGCAACTTTTGAATGAGTCATATTCCCTTTGAATTTGCAAATGATCCTCAGAGTAATGGGGTTCGCATGTCCCGACAAGGCAATAGGGGGGAAATGGGCAACCGGAAATGGCTCCATAGCTCAGGGGTTAGAGCACTGGTCTTGTAAACCAGGGGTCGCGAGTTCAAATCTCGCTGGGGCCTGATGACCTTTAAAAGGTAGACTCGGTTGGCTTTACACTTCTTATCGATTATCATAATCCTAAATAGCGCTACTACTTTAGCTAAGATTTCCCAATTTGGTGGATTCGTACACACGATTTTAAATAGATATTGCATATGTATAGAGTAATAACAATAATCACACAAACTGCATGCTATAAATTGGTAAATATTTCGACGACACAAAAGCTTTACAGAGAACAGGTTTCACGCATTCAAAGCTCGCTGGGACAGGATACTTTTATAAGCAAGAAAGCATGGGCCTTCTTGTTCTTGGCTACCATCATAATCCTTTACTAAGTTACTAGCAGGAGCAAATTGATCAGAATTTCGTGTATTTCTAGACATGATTTTAAATATAAATTGCATATGTCCAAAGAAAATCTAATAACTATACAACATGCATAGCATGACTCTGAAAATAAAATCTTTACAGAGGTAAAGAAAAAATCCAGTTTCTAAGTCTGTATGTGCTGAAAAGGCTTTTACCACATATTTTAATGTTTATATATAAGTGACTAATCACTGATCAGTTGTTTATTTAGGAGGATCTTTGGATTAAAACTTTGAATTTGATATGTCACTCATCCAACATTGCCCCATCTCCCCAGCCGAGACAATTAGAGGTGCATGAAACCCCTTATCTAAAAGAAGTATTTAGCATCTTTTGAATGAGTTACATGTAAAAGAAGTAATTGGCAACTTTTGAATGAGTCATATTCCCCTTGAATTTGCAAATGATCCTCAGAGTAATGGGGTTCACATGTCCCGACAAGGCAATAGGGTTGAAATGGGCAACCGGAAATGGCTCCATAGCTCAGGGGTTAGAGCACTGGTCTTGTAAACCAGGGGTCGTGAGTTCAAATCTCGCTGGGGCCTGATGACCTTTAAAAGGTAGACTCAGTTGGCTTTACACTTCTTATCAATTATCATAATCCTAAATAGCGCTACTAACGTTAGCTAAGATTTCCCAATTTGGTGGATTCGTACACACGATTTTAAATAGATATTGCATATGTATAGAGTAATAACAATAATCACACAAACTGCATGCTATAAATTGGGAAATATTTCGACGACACAAAAGCTTTACAGAGAACAGTTTTCACGCATTCAAAGCTCGCTGGGACAGGATACTTTTAAAAGCAAGAAAGCATGGGCCTTCTTGTTCTTGGCTACCATCATAATCCTTTACTAAGTTACTAGCAGGAGCAAATTGATCAGAATTTCATGTATTTCTAGACATGATTTTAAATATAAATTGCATATGTCCAAAGAAAATCTAATAACTATACAACATGCATAGCATAACTCTGAAAATAAAATCTTTACAGAGGTAAAGAAAAGATCCAGTTTCTAAGTCTGTATGTGCTGAAAAGGCTTTTACCACATATTTTAATGTTTATATATAAGTGACTAATCACTGATCAGTTGTTTATTTAGGAGGATCTTTGGATTAAAACTTTGAATTTGATATGTCACTCATCCAACATTGCCCCATCTCCCCAGCCGAGACAATTAGAGGTGCATGAAACCCCTTATCTAAAAGAAGTACTTAGCATCTTTTGAATGAGTTACATGTAAAAGAAGTAATTGGCAACTTTTGAATGAGTCATATTCCCCTTGAATTTGCAAATGATCCTCAGAGTAATGGGGTTCGCATGTCCCGACAAGGCAATAGGGGGGAAATGGGCAACCGGAAATGGCTCCATAGCTCAGGGGTTAGAGCACTGGTCTTGTAAACCAGGGGTCGCGAGTTCAAATCTCGCTGGGGCCTGATGACCTTTAAAAGGTAGTCTCGGTTGGCTTTACACTTCTTATCGATTATCATAATCCTAAATAGCGCTACTAACGTTAGCTAAGATTTCCCAATTTGGTGGATTCGTACACTCGATTTTAAATAGATATTGCATATGTATAGAGTAATAACAATAATCACACAAACTGCATGCTATAAATTGGGAAATATTTTGACGACACAAACGCTTTACAGAGAACAGGTTTCACACATTCAAAGCTCGCTGGGACAGGATACTTTTAAAAGCAAGAAAACATGGGCCTTCTTGTTCTTGGCTACCATCATAATCCTTTACTAAGTTACTAGCAGGAGCAAATTGATCAGAATTTCGTGTATTTCTAGACATGATTTTAAATATAAATTGCATATGTCCAAAGAAAATCTAATAACTATACAACATGCATAGCATAACTCTGAAAATAAAATCTTTACAGAGGTAAAGAAAAAATCCAGTTTCTAAGTCTGTATGTGCTGAAAAGGCTTTTACCACATATTTTAATGTTTATATATAAGTGATTAATCACTGATCAGTTGTTTATTTAGGAGGATCTTTGGATTAAAACTTTGAATTTGATATGTCACTCATCCAACATTGCCCCATCTCCCCAGCCGACACAATTAGAGGTGCATGAAACCCCTTATCTCAAAGAAGTATTTAGCATCTTTTGAATGAGTTACATGTAAAAGAAGTAATTGGCAA